>NC_091458.1:39545149-39845149 GCF_027789765.1 Dendropsophus ebraccatus | reverse complement strand
AGTGGACAGAAGGCAGAGTGCCTATGTGCCCTGCTGTCTAATCCGGAAGTCAAGCATTTTACATTCTGTACCAGTGGGTGGTGGAGAATTGAGCAGAAGCAGATTTTTGGCACATACAGCACTTAGGCAATGTGGTATGATTAGACCACAGTAATTCCAGCAAGTAAAAAAAAAATAGCTTTTTTTTAATCACCCCCCTAAAAAATACATTTGAGAAATTACTTTAAAAAGTACCTGTAGTTCCCCAAAATAACGTATTACTGTCATTAAATAGTTTATGTTGCCCTGATTATATATCTTTTTACTGTTTCTTGCGTCCTTCCATAGGTTTATAGTTTCTCTGACACTGCCCCCAGTGTCCTCCATAGACATATACAGGCTCAGTGGTGGACACTGGGGGGTGGAGCATGGTCACATGCTCCTCCTTGTTGGCCACCTTATGGACAGACTCACCACAGAGCAGTGCCTCACAAGTGGCCTCTCTATGTGACCAAAATGCAGCAGTCAACGGCCATGTGAGTTTGCCAGTATACTCGTCCAGCCATTGGCTGTCTCATTTTGGGCATATGTGGATGGCCACTCCCGTGGCCTCAGCCAAAATCAGAAAAATATGGAATGCTGGGAAGTGTAGTCTACTGGGACATCAGCTGCATTTCATAAGAAATGAACATAGCTAAGAGTCTGGGACAGAACCGCTGGACAAGAAGTAATAATCCTCTTCTGCATATAACCAATATTTTGTCATATTAAAATATGAAATCAGATTAAAAATCTTAAAAAAAAAAAAAAAGTAAAAATAAACAAATAAATGAAATTATCCAATGAAATAATCTTCCGGATCCAAAGAAAAGAAAGGAAATGCATGAAACCTAATGGCCAATTAGAATGATAATGTTGTCATTGTGAGGTCATTTAGATAACATTTGTTTTTTATTGAAGATGAAGATGTTTCTGTGGCGGGACTTAAGTTTCCTTATCGCAGCAATTATGTCATGAAGATAGAATGAGACAAAAACACACAAGTCGCCAAAACTGAACAGCTCTTAAAGGAAAACACACAAGGGGGGACATTTACTAAGGAATGTAATGTGTGCAACTATTCTAATGTGGATTGGTGTTTATTTTGTTTCAATATATTGTGTGTGATTTACGGAAAAGTCGCATAGTAAATGCCTCTAAGTTTAAAGTCGCAAAAAAAGTCACAAACAAATTCAACTGACCAGACGTAGGCCAGCACCAGTTTTTTTTACTTTTTAAAAAGTTGCAAAAGATACATTCGGTGCAAAAACCGGATTATGTGAATTTTTGGAATGGATTAAAAAAAATAATTCACATCAAGGAAATATAGAGAATATTTGCCAGTCGAATACTGGTTCATAAATAGAACTTAGACCAAAAATTGGGGAAAAATCCAATTATCCACCTAAAAATTGGCACAAAGGAGGTGATTTATCAAACTGGTGTAAAGTAGATTTGTCTTTGTTGCCCCTAGCAACCAATCAGATTCCGCCTTTTATTTTTCAAAGAATCTGTGAGGAATAAAAGTTACATTGAAAGCATATTGTATGTTATATAAACAGATGGAAAAAATTCTATCGTGCTTTCGCTATGTCTATTAAGTGGCGGGGGGGGGGGGGGTTGTTAGTGGTGTCTTTTTTTGGAATTGTTTCTAAAATAAATTCACCCTCTGCCAGTTTCTATTTCTATATTCCGCCATTACTTTCTTCACCTACATTTATTTTATTAAGAATCCAATAAATAACATGGACTGACAAATGGAATTTCATGGCGTGACTATTGCCAAGCTGGTTTCCTTCTCTGCTGTCAGTACAGCTACAAATGGATGTTACTTCTTGGCTCTGACAATACTAAAAAGATAACAATTATGTGTGCAGAAGTAGTGATGACCTTGTATAGGCTGTATATAGTAGAAAGCTGCTGACTGGTACCGAAGCGGCACAGGACTTATGTGAGAGCTTCTTTCTCTGATCACTGCATACTGTGTCATAGGGCCCATTCACACTACGGAATCGGGGCCAGAATCCCCCCAGCACAGACTCCGGGTGCCGAATCCTGCCTTCTATCTGTTTGATTGGGAGGGCTTGCACACCTCTGCTCTCGCGCCTCTCTGCTCGGAAAGTTCCACACTGAATTTCGGAACTAAAGGAGCCCATATTTCTTAGACTAAAGTCATCATACCCTGCTGATTTTGGTGGGTTTGACTGATTGTTCAATGTGTATAATGGCTTTCCGACTCTTGATGACAGACGATGTTGGAGCAGGCTTGTTGCATTTTTAATGCCCTGGCTGTAGCTTACTACTTTTGCCCCTATAGATGAAGGGGGGCAATATTGGGTGTGCCGAATGTTCATATGTTGGGGAAATCATCAGATAAATATAGATCAATCTATCATTCAGACAACAATTATTGAAATTGTATGGCTAGCTCAACAGCTCTACCGTTTGTGGCACTGCCCTTCAAATTGCATGAGAATTCTCATTATTGTCTTTCATATACAGGGCAATGGCTGTGGACCCACTAGGCTTACCAACCGAAATGTCTTTTGACCATGCTTAGCAGTAGAGTTGAGGTTTCCAAAGTCAGTTTTCATCCTTTATCTTAATCCATGTTGTGAAAGCTGAAGTTATCTGCTAGAAATTACCAAGATACTTCCAAAAAGTTGTGGGTAGTGGCTGGTCCAGTGGACAAGGAGACACAAGTCTGTAGCACCAAAAAGTCAAAAATAGATTAATATAAGATGTGGGTCATAGACTGGAGGCCAGGTAACAAAGATAGAGGGCAAAGAGTCAGGGCAGGTGCTACAGGTTCAGAGTCAGCAAACTAGGGTCAGGAAATATAGGTCGATATACAGGATATCGTAAGAAAAGTTGCAGGAAAGGAAGCAATTAGGGGCAAGCACAACTCAAGTAGGCTCCGGTCCGTCCAAACATGAGGGTGCAGCATTTGATTTCCAGTGGCTAAAGAAGTTGGATGCAGCCCTAAGGCTGTCTGGAAAATATGAATACAGCTATAGGCCATAAGCTTATCCATGTTTTTTAAGACTCCCTATGGCTGCATCCAACTTCTTCAGCCACCAAAATTTAAATGCTGAACGAACGGACTTGGGCATGCAAGGAGTCACATATCATACCTTTGAAGACTTGCCAATGCTGTATCTATAATGGTGCTTTTTCAATAATACTCAACAAGGAGGCAGACCCTGTGCTTGCTAGGACAGACATGGAAAGGGGCTTCAGCTTAGTTTGGCCTATCCTGGTGGGAACTTGAATAGGCACGAAAGATGGGGGGGTGTTAGTCATCTGAAATGAAACCAAGAAGGAAGAGTTTATGTGGGGCCTCTGTTTAGGCTTTTTTTCTAACTTGTTTTGAGCGCTGTATATGTTGGGGTGAGTATTTAATACGAGTGTTATACAGTAATGGAAAGGCCAATCCTGATTTCTTTGATTCGGCCAAGAATAGCATGCAGTTTGTGTCCTGGGAATTAAATAGAGATCAAGAAGCACGGAGGAGCGAAGAGAAGGAAATTACACAGCATGTGGCCTGAACTTTCATTAAGATTAGCAGAAGAAAGGAGAAAAGATCTCTACAAGGAGATGAAAGAATGGGAAATGGTAAAGGTTGAGAGTGTCAGAAAAGAGAAAATTTATTGGGAATATTACATATAAAGTGTAAGGGTATATTGCATTTCAAGACCAACGGCTCTTCATCTTCATCACCAATGTATTTTGCATGTTATAAATATATTTACATGCGAGTGGATTAGCAGAACACGTATCAGTTATGCCTTAGGCCTTGTGCACATTCATAGTGCAAGGTAGAAAGCTGCATTGAGCAATAAAACAAGAGGATGGTTCCCAGGGACATTGAGTGTAATGCTTTGTGAACCTCAGGCCGCGCACATGAAAAATGAAATCTTGTCCAGAAGAGATGTTTGCTTTATTTTTAATTTGACAGGTGGTTTTAAGTCGGCTTTGGTAAAGAATTCTGCCCGAGGCAGAGACTTAGCTGTAGAATGTAGGCAGAAATAGATTTCTAGCTGATTCAGACGTAAGACAATTGCTCCATTATCTTAGAGATAGGCATAAAACCAATAGATAGCAGTCCGGCAGCACTGATGCAGATCATTGGGACAGTTTGTTCGGGCTGTGAATGATATCTCAGCACTGTTTTGCTGATATCATTGCTGATAAATCTCTTAAATGTCATAGTGAACATATTTCCATACTGGAATAAAGAAGTGCAAGGGTTAAGGGTAATGTTAAAGGGGACCTGTCATCCCCCGTGCCGGGGTAAAGGCCGCCCAAACCCCAACTGGAGACACTTATACTTACCCCTTCTCTCCAAGGAGTCAGTCCCGAGACGGAGATATCCTTGTCGGAAGCACGGCGCGCGCACTCCAGAGATGAGTCCGACGCCCATAGAGAATGAATGGCTCCATTCATTCTCTATGGGCGCCGGACTCACCTCAGCAGCGCGCGCGCCAGGCTTCCGACCTATCTTTTCTTTCTTATACACACACTCATCCCCACCACTCATGGGGAAGCTCACTTTGAGCCCCTGTAGGAGGAGTTACATGGTGGAGGAAGTGCACAGTCAGTCTTATCCAGATTCTCAGAGAGGGAAGACGCAAAAACAGCTCTTCCTGCAGTAGTTAAGCTAGGGCCTGGCTAATGCCAGGCCCCCTGACAGGGACATATGCAGTCTAGTCTAGACACCTAAGTGTATAGTTACAGCGAGAGACAACTAGTTCTTTGACTACTACCACTACGTTCAGTGTGCAGTGATAGGCACTTAAAAGGGAGAGAAATCAAGGAACACTGTAACCCATACCGAGAACACGTCTAAAAGGAGCAGGGCAGTATCCTGAACACAAGAGGAACTAGCCTGGATAGGACAAAGCTACCGTAAAGAAGGTCTACGTATCCTATATCGCAGTGCAGGTAACTGGGATAGCCCCGGACACTTAGCTATGCCCAAATAACCACGGCTGGGGCTTTTAGTACCCTGACAGGACTGGTAGTACGACACTATAGAGCAGAAGGTGGTCAGAGCAAAGTCTACACACAACTACAAGTAAAGTATCTCACTAAAAAGTATCTCTTCAAGTTCCGTCAGAGAACACAGCTACATTGGGTTGGAGCTCCTCTGACAAACTCCTCTACTCTACTATTCAAGCACCGCTACAACTACCTCTCTTCCCCTCTACTTCTCAAGCGCCTCCATAGGAAAACAAGTTAAAGCACTAAATCTGTGTCACAGATTTATCTATTCTGAAAAAGTGTACTATATTGTTGAAGAACTTAACAGTAAAGCTGTTTTATATTTTTATACTATTGGTACACCTGTGTGCTGGACAAACACTGGGGTCACGACACTACCACCTTTGGCTGACACTAGGGCCTGTTTTTTTTTTCAAATAAATAGGACCCGCAATTGTAGACCTTATCAAGGACCCGCAATTGTAGACCTTATCAAGGTGTGAATGCAGCCTGACTACCTGATTCTTTGGTGATTTCCAATGTTCCTTTCTGGTTCCCTGGAACAGCCGCTACCCAACCAGGACCACGCTTTTAGAACAACCTGATGTCCTCTAGTCCAACTTTCACATTCTAAAGGGTGAAGACCTAGAAGGCATTTAGACTCCGCTCCCTGGCATGGCCTAAGTCAAACCAGTTCAGTAGCACGACGACTACACATCTTCTGCCCACTACACCCTGTAAATGTGTGTTATTTATATACAGGTCTTATTTTCATTGTTATTCCAGAAATAAGTGTAACATATTGAATGGGCTTGTTCCCTTTTTGTCTGGGGTTGGTGCAGGTTTGATTTACAAATGCTTAAAAAATTATTTAGTAATCAGCTGCGAATGTGTGTGTAGTTTGTGTGTGTGTAATGTGTGTAGTGTGTGTGTGTGTGTGTGTGTAGCAAGAAATCCATCTGCATAGGATGTGTATGCTACTTTTTATCTTTGCACAAGGTCATTTGCTTTGCTGTAAAAATGAAATTGATAGGCTTGTCTGCATTGCAGATCCACATAACATGAGCCGGTCACAGAGTCTCTTCCCTCTGGAGTTAAATGATTTTAAAATAGAACATATATAATGAATCAACCTGTACTTCTGTAAGGCTGGATTCACTCTCGCAGTTCACCACAGTTTAAATGCACAAAAAAATGCAGTGAATTTTTTCTTAGCTCTTTGTGGTACAGCGTTTGTGGATTTTTTTTGTGCTTTAGTATGTGCAGTTTTAAGGTTGTATTTTTTTATGTGGCATTTTCCCATGTGCTTTCCATAGCTTTTGGTGCAAATGTCTTTTTTTTTTTTTTAACAACAGAAGGGAAAGGTATGGAGGGAAGACTGATATGTGTAAACTAGAGATGGGGAACCTTTAGCCCTCCAGCTACAATTCCCATCATGACTGGACAGCCAAAGCTTTAGCTTGTTTGCAATGTTTTTAATATTTTACTATTGACTTATATGTAAACACTGAAAGAAATGCCACAAGAAATGCCCCCTGATCCCTATTGTTTATTATCTTCTGTTACCAATCCTGGCATCTCATGATGCAACTAGTACTCATCTTTTTACCAGTAATGGCGAAGAGTTGGTTATAACCTTCTATAAGATGTACCTGGAATCCTCATAGTGTGGCGGTAGTGCGTCAGTGTATTCTGGGTCTGCCTGTCACTTGCCGTCATCTCTCGCTATCTTTACTCTTATCTCTAGACATGTCAGCTGTGGGATTACAGACAAGTGCAGACTGTCACTTGCAGCTTCCGCCGGCTTGGCATGCAGTTAATGCAGGAGATTCAGATGTGTTCTGCTATCTGACACCATGAAGTGGTAATTGTAATTAGTTGCTTCATCCTGTAAGATGTGATACTAAAATTAAATACAGCGGAAATAATTGCCACTTAGAATAAATCTAAATCCTAATTTGTAATATTACTAAAATGTCACCATAATAAAATTACCCAATCCATCATTAAACAGGAAATATCAGGGAAGTAGTTATGTTCATGGAAGGTTTCCCACCTCAGGCAGTGATTGGCTGAGCAGCTACTTCTTTTTGTTGTCGCCAACTCCAGGAAGTGCTGAGGAGGACTGGAAACTAGTGTAATGGCAGGCAGTGGGGGATCAGGAACAGTGAGTATAGTTTTTTTTTTTTTTTTTTACCCCAGCATGAGCATAATTACTCATAATTGCTTATTTATAATAGTTCCTGGAATACCTTTTAAGGCTATGTTCCAACACACAGTATTTTTGCTCAGTATTTTGCAACCAAAACCAGGATTGGATTGAAAACACAGAAAGGCTATGTTCAAATTGAGTGAATGGCCGCCATTTAATGGCAAATAACAGTCATTATTTCAAATCAACGGCCATTGTCTTAAATTAACGGCAATGATTTGCCATTAAATGGCGGCCATCCATTGTGACGATATCCCTTCCCCACTATGATGTAGCCCTGTCAATTATAATGGAGACATGTCACAGAGGGGAGGCAAAATGTTAGTTTTTGGACCATTTTATATCCAACTTGTGCGCACATAGCCGCATTTGTGTGTAATTAGAGTAGATGGCTTACTAGTAACAACCCAAAAATTCTCTCTTTAAAGGTGATGTGACCTGGTCATCTCTCTTGGCCCCCGTCAGAGTTCCTCAGATACTTACACTTGTCTATACTTCCTTCTTTCAACCTGTCTACATGAGGGACAGTTCACATGCTGCCTAGTATACCCTTACCTCATGACAAGTGTCATTGTCACAGTATATTCAATGCATTTAGTGTTATGACTGGTATATAGAGAAATCTCCTAAATTCCCTCTAGCGAAAATGTCCCATTATTTTTCCCATAACTTTTGCAAATAAAAGTGTGGACAATAGATTATTCACCATATGAGTTATTACAGTCAGTAGAAAATCTTGCAGCAAATCTTTATGACCTTTCAGGCTTCGGTTTGCTATTTCTCCTATTGCAATGTATGTTATGTGCAGCAACCATCATGTGTTTGAAAGGGTCGATGACAGACTAATGCATTCCTCTGCTCCTGCCCTTCATATATAGCTGCAGTTACCACAACAGAGTCCAGGATGATACAAATCATATCACTGCCTTCACTTACTTCAATATGGAGATATTTCTGGAACTCTGTAAACAATTCTCCATATGAAATTGTCAAGACGCTAAATATGAGCTGCATTATAGAGGAACAATACATACTCTAGGCCTTCAAAAGAGAATATGTACTGTATCATGTATTTATTGCTATCTGGTCACAGCATTGGATACCTTAGGGCAGCGGGTACAGCCATAAAAAGTCTTAAAGGGGTACTCCAGCGTGGGGGCACTTCTGCGCTGGGACTGGGGACGAGGTGGCCGAGGGAAAAGACGTCCACTCACCTCCCCGTTCCATCGGCGGGTCCCGCATCGCGGCGTTCTGGTGCCCGGTTCCCGGCCGCTTCCGGGTGTATGACGTGGGCTCGAGACGTGACGTCTCAGGTCCGCTCAGCCAGTCCATGAAGGAGGCGGGATAGCAATGCACACTATTTTCACTTAAAATAAAAAAAATTTTTGCTTTGATTTTATTGTATGTAAACCCAGCCCTAGGCTTTGATCCCACACAGTATTTTTGCTCAGTATTTAGCAACCAAAACCAGGAGTGGATTGAAAACACAGAAAGGCTATGTTCCACACTTTTAAAATTCAGTGGACAGCTGCCATTTAATGGCAAATGATTGCCGTTATTTTAAAACAATGGTCATTGTTTTATGAAATAATGGCCGTTATTTGCCATTAAATGGCAGACATCCACTTAATTTCAACAGTGTGAGAACATAGCCTTTCTGTGTTTTCAATCCACTTCTGTTTTTGGTTGCAAAAATACTGGGAACATAGCCCTAAAGTCCATTATTTATTAGTTTTTTGAGGCACAAAACACTGTTTTAGGCTGTTCAGCCGTTCTCCTAATATGCAGGAGAATAGGATTCTTGCCACAACCCTCCCCCTGCCCTCCAGTTGCTGATTGACAGGTGACTGCCTATACACAGCATGGATAGATAACTGCCAATCAGCTGGTGGGCGGAGTTTTCTGCTTCTTATGAACATACAGGACTACTGGGCTCATGCACATAATGGAGAGGAACACTTATTGTCCATGTTATTTTGGAGGACATCTCTGGATCAGCTGCACAGAACAATGATACATCATTCTGTTCAGCTTCTCTGTTACTAGTATATACTACTCTTAAATAGGCCAGCATAAACCTACTGACAGAGGCTCTTTAAAATAGCTGCAACCAAAAGGGTTTTAAAAAGCGTCCGTCTAACCTAAACTAATGGCCATCATTGTAAGGACAGCCGCCATAGTATGTTAAACAACGGCCATTATTTGAAACTTAAAACAACTACTGTTACTCTGAGTATCAAATAACGTCCGTTGAAGATTGATGTATGTACATGGCCTAAAGGTGGATTCCTATATGGCAGATTTTGTAACTGACATTTCTGCAGCTGTCTCATTCATCTTAAAAAGGAACTTTTTAGTGCTCACCGTCACCATCACAATGGATTGGTTCATTGCAAGTTTCTTCCCTATTAAAGTCTCCGATGCAGTGGTATGTTTGTGGGATCATGTGATTTAGTAGGTCAGAAGCAGGGGATGGGTAGCTAGGTTATGACACCCTATTATAAATGGATCATTTGAACATCATGAATACTTTTCCTCATCCCATGTGATTAGAAACAGACGGGAGATTAATCTCCCAGTGAAGGATTGTAAAAAGTCTCAGCTTTATTTAGAGAAAATATTTGCATTAGGATTAGTGTAAAAGTGGTGCATGGGTCACGTGAATGAGCTTTAGGTGAGGATGAGGTTCACTGATCGAAGGGGACTAACTCAAGGATTAGTGCGAGTGTCTGGGATGGATCAGTAGAAGTGGCTTCACTTCGGGAACTTTCTGGTGGACGGCTCATTCTAGCATCAATGTATGACTTGGGAATAAGGATGAGGAGATATGATCGATAAGAGACAGAGTATTTCCAGGCTAGAAATAGCTGACATATGCATGATTGATTACTACAAAAAAAATATTAAAAAAAATCAGCATAGAGCAATGCTATAATAAACATATTCATCTTTATGAGAAGCAGGGCCGGTTTTAGACTAAATGTGGCCCTGGGCAAAGTTGAAGGTGGGGCCCCAAATGCTGAAATATTGTAGCAGCAATTTAAGGTTCCCATACACTTGTTGGTGGTACCTGCTGCTCGTGGTGGGTTCGGCCATCAGTGTAGGGTGAATGGGGCTCTTTGTACAGTCCTCTGACATGATATCAGTGGACATATGGGGTTGGGCTTGATGGAAAATCAACCTCTTTGTTCTCAGAGAGACAAGCCGTCATCAGATCTGTCTGGCTATGGCTTACCCCTCCTATAGAGAACACAGAAATGCTCAGCTGTGCCAAACATTCCTGTGTATGGGGAGGACAGGGCCAGATGAGAGATTATATCTCATTAGTGATGTGTGTGCAGCCCTTGCTGTATATAGTGAACAATGAAGATATATACTACCTGATCACATTCCCCGGTGTCCTCAGGCCGTGTCTGTGGGATCCCCCAGTCCCAGCTCTCACTTCTGGTCCTCTCTCTGAGGTGACAGGCCGTTCAGACAATCACTGGCTGTAACAAACAGACAAGGCCTGAGGACACCGGGGAACGTGATCAGGTAAGTAACAGCTTTATTATGTTATACGCACAATCATCAGACAATGATTTTTACACTTGCCAAAAGACAATGATCAGCTGATTACAGTTGTCTCTATATACACAGAGCGATATCTGCCAGGTTAGGACAATTTTTGCTCTGTATATTAGGGCCCTTAGTCACATTGAGTCAATTCAGAAGGTTACATGCCGGGACTGCCGCCACATGCGGGGACTGCCGCCACATGCGGGGACTGCCGCCACATGTCAGGACAGCCGCTAGTGGTGTAAACACAAAAACTACTTGTATGCATTGTTTTAAAAAATAAAATAAAAAATCACTATCAGGACCAAATATTACCTCCATACCGTTATTGAAGAAAACTTTACTATATATAGGCCAATATTACCACCATAAAGTGACCACCCCATAATGACACTATATACACGCCAATATTAGCACCACACCATGACCGCCACATAATGATTCTATATACACTATATACAGACCAATATTACTACTATAGACTGACCACCGCATAATGACTCTGTATACACTATATACAGACCAATATTACTGCCATAGAGTGACCACCACATAATAACTCTATATACACTATATACAGACCAATATTACCACCATAGACTGATCACCGCATAATAACTCTATACACAGACCAATATTACCGCCATAGACTGACCACCGCATAATGACTCTATATACACACTATATACAGACCAATATTACTGCCATACAGTGACCACCGCATAATGACTCTATATACACACTATATACAGACCAATATTACCGCTATAGACTGACCGCCACATAATGACACTATATACAGACCAGCACACACCATGACCACCACATAATGACTCCATATATACACCATATACAGACCAATATTACCACCATAGTGTGATCACCACATAATGACTCTATATACACACTATATAGAGACCAATATCATGTGGCGGTCACTGTATGGCGGTAATATTGGTCTGTATATAGTGTATATAGCGTCATTATGCAGCGGTCAGTCTATGGCGGTAATATTGGCCTGTATATAGAGTCATTATGTGGTGGTCACTCTATGGCAGAAATAACTCTACATACACACAGACCAATATTACCACCATAGACTGACCACCACATAATAACTCTATATACACACTATATACAGACCAATATTACTGCCAAAAAATGATCACTGCATAATGACACTATACACACTATATACAGACCAATATTACTGCCATGGAGTGATCACCACATAATGACTCTATATACACTATATGCAGACCAATATCATGTAGCGGTCACTCTATAGCGGTAATAATGGTTTGTATATAGTGTGTATATAGAGTCATTATTCATTATGTGGCGGTCAGTCTATGGCAGTAATATTGGTCTGTATATAGTGTATATAGAGTCATTATGTGGCGGTCACTCTTTGGCGGTAATAACTCTCTATACACACTATATACAGACCAATATTACCCCCATAGACTGACCACTGCATAATGACACTATATACGGACCAATATTACCACCATACAGTGACCGCCACCTTATTTTTTTCTCAATAAAATACACGGTATTGCCTTAGTGACATCATCATACACTATACATAGGAGCTGCAGCCAATCATCAGCCTCAGTTACACTATACATAAGAGCTGCAGCCAATCACCGGCCTCAGTGGTCACCTGCAGCAATTACATAGGACTGATGAGGCCAGAGAATGGCTGCAGCTCCTATATACAGTGTATTTACCTCAACACTTGGAGTCAGCAGTGCTAATACACACGCCATTATATAGATAGATAGATAGATAGATAGATAGATAGATAGATAGATAGATATTGTAGGGATCTTCCCGGGGGATGGTGTGATTTGACACAGTTCACAGCAGACTTGGCTTTGAAAATAATAGCTTGGCGTTTATTTGTGGCATAAACAGTCCAGCAAAATAAATACAGCAACACTGTGCTTTAAGAATAAAACAAAACGTCCTGCCCGTCTGGGCACTTACTAATACACAGGTCACCTTTCTGACACTTCCATAGGTGGTATCGCGGGGTATGAATAGGCCCCAGCAGCGGCAGTATTCCTTGCTCCCAGGAAACACAGCAAGCAGGCTGTTCACCCCTGGCTGAGAGCAATACCCTGTAGCTCTGTGAAGCTTTTAACTTGTTGCAGGCTCAACAGGGCACACCTGACTGCAACAACCGAACTGGATCGGGGGGAAGGGAATGGCAGGTCCCACTACCAACCTACCCACCATTCCAGTAAATCCAGGCCCGGAAAATGGAAAGAACAACTCAGCAGCATAATACTGCTGAGTGACAGATCTCTCCTGGATTCACCATCTCACCATATGCAGTAGCCTGGGTGAGATGTACCTCCCCTCGAACACTTTCCCAGTGACACTTCTACATATCCCCCCCCCTCTTTTTCAGACCGGAGGGCTGAGCATTTTGCCCCCACAGACAGTGTACCCTTGATAGGGCGTCAGCATTCGCCTATAATTTCCCTGGCCTGTGTTCCACCGTAAAATTAAAGTTTTGTAGGGACAGAAACCATCTAGTCACCCTTGCATTTTTCTCCTTGTTTAGCTTCATCCATGTTAGGGGGGCATGGTCGGTCACTAACTTGAATTTTCTGCCTAGCAAGTAATACCTCAGGGACTCTAGGGCCCATTTCACTGCCAGACATTCTCGCTCAACAATGGCGTAGTTTTTCTCGGCCGGGGATAGCTTTCTACTCAAGTACATCACCGGGTGCTCCTCGCCATTCACGACCTGTGAGAGGACGGCACCTAACCCTGTGTTGGAGGCATCTGTCTGTACTAGAAACTCTCGCCTAAAGTCAGGGGTAACTAGCACAGGTTGTTGGCACAAGACAGACTTAAGGCTTTGAAAAGCTTTCTCAGCCTCTGGAGTCCATGTCACCACTGCGGACTTCGCACCCTTTGTCAGGTCAGTTAGTGGGGCTGCAACTGAAGCAAAATTCGGCACAAACCTACGGTAATAGCCCGTAATACCCAGGAAAGCTCTGACCTGTTTCTTTGTGAGGGGTTGAGGCCAATTCTGTATTGCCTCAATTTTATTTAGTTGTGGTTTCACTAACCCCCTCCCAATAATGTATCCCAGGTATTTGGCCTCCTCTAAGGCTAGTGCACACTTCTCTGCATTGATGGTTAACCCTGCATCACTTATGGCATCTAACACCGCCTGGACCTTACAGAGGTGACTTTCCCAATCCGGGCTAAAAATGACCACATCATCGAGGTAGGCAGCGGAGTAATCACAATGTGGTTGCAGGATCAAGTCCATCAACCTCTGAAAAGTGGCAGGGGCTCCATGTAACCCGAATGGCATCACTACGTATTGGAAGAGCCCATCAGGGGTGGAGAATGCAGTCTTCTCTCTAGCCTCCGGAGTGAGTGGGATCTGCCAGTAGCCCTTAGTGAGATCGAGGGTGGTTATGTACCTGGCATTACCCATCCTTTCTATCAACTCATCTACCCTGGGCATGGGGTAGGCATCGAACTTGGAGATCTCATTTAACTTTCTAAAGTCATTACAGAACCTCCAAGTTCCATTGGGCTTTGGGATTAGCACAATCGGGCTGGACCACTCGCTCTGGGACACCTCAATGACTCCTAGGTCAAGCATACGTTTTACCTCGGATGATACCGCCTCCCTCCGTGCTTCTGGTATCCTATAGGGCTTGAGGTTTACTCTGCTTCTAGGCTCCATTTCAATATGATGACTAATGAGATGCGTACGCCCTGGTAGGTCAGAAAACTTGCCTTTATTTCTCTGCAGGAACTCCTTAGCTTCCTGCTTCTGGGACACTGATAGAGTGTCACCAATCCTGACCGGAGGGATTGGTGGTGACAGATGACCAACAGGCTTTGTCGCCACCAAGGATTCCCTGTCTTTCCAGGGCTTGATCAAGTTTATGTGATAAACTTGGAAAGGCTTCCTTCTACCTGGTTGGTGTACCCTGTAGTTGACCTCACTGACCTTCTCTACAATTTCATAGGGACCCTGCCACTTTGCTAAGAATTTGCTTTCTACCGTGGGAACAAGTATGAGTACCCGGTCACCTGGGCTAAATGTCCTGATTCTCGCAGAACGATTGTAAATTCTGCTTTGGCCCTCTTGCGCCCTCTGGAGGTGTTCCTTTACTAGGGGCATTACAGTGGCTATACGGTCCTGCATTTGTGCTACATGCTCTATAACACTCTTGTATGGGGTGGACTCACTTTCTCCATGTCCCATGCCCACTTTCGCTATATCCAATAAACCCCTAGGGTGACGACCATAGACCAATTCGAAGGGAGAGAACCCTGTGGATGATTGGGGCACTTCCCTAATAGAAAACATCAGATAAGGTAGTAAGTGATCCCAATCCCGACCATCCTTTTCCACCACTTTTTTTTAACGTATGTTTCAGGGTTTTATTAAACCTCTCCACTAATCCATCTGTCTGGGGATGATATACAGAGGTACGTATATGTGAGATTTTAAACAGTTTGCATAGCTCTTTCATCACCTTTGACATAAATGGTGTACCTTGGTCAGTCAAGATCTCCTTGGGGATCCCCACCCTGGAAAACATATAAAACAATTCCCGTGCAATTGTTTTAGATGCAGTGTTTCTTAGGGGTACAGCCTCAGGATAGCGGGTCGCGTAGTCTAACACAACTAGAATGTACTGGTGTCCCCTTGCCGACTTTACAATGGGACCCACCAAGTCCATTGCGATCCGGTCAAAAGGTACCTCTATGATGGGGAGTGGGACCAAAGGACTGCGGAAATGCGACACTGGGGCGCTAAGCTGACATGTGGGGCACGACTCACAGTATTTTTTATGTCAGCATAAATCGCAGGCCAATAAAACCTCTGGAGGACTCTCTCCTGTGTTTTATCTGTCCCCAAGTGGCCCCCAAGGACATGATTATGGGCCATGTCCAGTACCTGACGCCGGTACGGCTTAGGCACCAGAAGCTGTTCCACAACCTCATCATTAATCTTAGTGACTCTATAGAAGAGATCATTAGTCATAGAAAAATGTGGAAACTTTCTCTCAGCTTCTGGTTCCTGAGGTACCCCATTCACAACCGCAACCTGTTCTCTCGCATTTTTGAGAGTGGGGTCCTGCAACTGTGCAGTACCAAAATTATCCCTAGACACCCTCTAAGTCTGGAACATTCTGCTCAATGGGAGGAGCCTCTTCCTCACCAGCCAGGACCTGCAAAGGAAAAGCATCATTCTCATCCTGTACATTTTTATCATTTACCGTGGGTAATGCCATAGACTTAGGGGTATCCTCACTCCTTTCAGGGGATTGTTGTTTTCCCCATAGAGCCCAGAACAATGGAAAATCACGCCCCAATATCACATTATGCATAAGGTTTTTAACCACACCCACTTCATACTGTACAGCGCCTAGGTCAGTCCCGACATTAGCCAGCACTATAGGGTAAACCTTTGTATCACCATGTATGCATACCACGCTCATATCTCTTGCTGGCACAAAGTCCCCAGTCACCAGACTGGCATGCACCAAGGTGACAAGGCTTCCTGAGTCCAGCAACGCCTTAACAGGGAAGTCATTTACAGTAATGTTGCAGACTTGCGGTTCAGTCTCTAGTCCAGGGACTGCAACACATGACGGTTCCGCAAATAGCGACTGACGCCGGCTAGCGTCACACTCCATGGGCTCAGTGGTAAGAGGGCAATGGGCAGACACATGTCCAGTCTCATGGCATCTCCAGCACTGGATAGGGCCTGGTCTCCTTGGCAGGGAGTCCTTTTTAGGGCCACTTAGCCACCTGGGACCATCACCAGTCTTTTGCCCTTGAGACACCGCCTGAGCGCTCTTCCCTCCACACTCCCCCAATAGATGGAAGTCTCTTACCAGCTGAACGCAGATATCTGGCACTCCGGGGAGGTGAAGGTGCTGCAGGAACATCACGGAGGTAGTCCTCTGTCGCCTGGAACCTCTCCACAAGGTTGACAAGTTTGTCGGCACTCCTAGGGTCACCTTGTCCCACCCAGTGTTGTAGATCAGCCGGAAGTGCTCGGAGGTAGCGATCCATCACGACCCTCTCTAGGATCTGGGCAGGAGTAGAAGTGTCTGGCTACAACCACTTTCTTGCCAAATAAATCAGGTCGTACATCTGGGACCTCGCTAATTTGTCCAGACTGTAGCTCCAGTTGCGGACCCTCCGGGCACGGACAGCAGCAGTAACTCCTAGTCGGGCCAGTATCTCTGCTCTTAGCCGAGGATAGTCCTTGACCTCTTGCTCACTGAGGTCATAGTAGGCCTTTTGAGGTTCGCCTGTTAAATAGGGCGCAATGACCTCTGCCCACTCAGTGGAGGGTAACTTTTCTCGCTCAGCCACACGCTCAAAGACAGTTAAGTAGGCCTCAACATCGTCATCAGCCGTCATCTTTTGCAGCGTTGTTAAGCCATCGCCTGTTCATGGCGCAGGTTAGCGTCTGTCAGAGCCTGTTGTTGCAGCCTATTAGCCTGCTCATGGCGCAGGTTAGCGTCTGTCAGAGCCTGTTGCTGTTGCAGACTCACTTGCATTAACTGCTTCAACATCTCCTCCATGTTGCTTGTCTGTTTTTGGAGTGAAGCCGCAGCCTTCACCCAGGACATAAGCAGCTGTAGTTGATGCACACCGTTGCCCCTAGCAACTGTTTTGCCCGCTCTGCAGCACCAATTGTAGGGATCTTCCCGGGGGATGGTGTGATTTGACACAGTTCACAGCAGACTTGGCTTTGAAAATAATAGCTTGGCGTTTATTTGTGGCATAAACAGTCCAGCAAAATAAATACAGCAACACCGTGCTTTAAGAATAAAACAAAACGTCCTGCCCATCTGGGCACTTACTAATACACAGGTCACCTTTCTGACACTTCCATAGGCGGTATCGCGGGGTATGAATAGGCCCCAGCAGCGGCAGTACTCCTTGCTCCCAGGAAACACAGCAAGCAGGCTGTTCACCCCTGGCTGAGAGCAATCCTCTGCAGCTCTGTTGAGCTTTTACCCTGTTGCAGGCTCATCAGGGCACACCTGACTGCAACACCCGAACTGGATCGGGGGGAAGGGAATGGCAGGTCCCACTACCAACCTACCCACCATTCCAGTAAATCCAGGCCCGGAAAATGGAAAGAACAACTCAGCAGCATAATACTGCTGAGTGACAGATCTCTCCTGGATTCACCATCTCACCATATGCAGTAGCCTGGGTGAGATGTACCTCCCCTCGAACACTTTTCCAGTGACACTTCTACAATATATACACACACACACACACACTCACACTAACACATTCATGAAAACACATTATACAGATCCAAACCATCCAGTCCACACACTACACACATGTAACACACACTACATTCATCCATTATACACTTACATTCATACACACACTGCATGTACAGTATACTTACCCCCTCTAACAGCATGCTGGGTGTAGTTGTCCTTGTCCATAGCAGCAGCAGAAGGCTGTGATCCTCACCCTGCAGCCCTCTCCTCTATCGTCCCGACTGCCACATCAGTCTCACCAGGAAGACGAGGAAATCACATGGTACAGAAGGGAGGGGGAGGGGGAGCTACACTCCGGAGCCCAGCATCCTGTAGCCTCTGTGTGACCCCTGATAGCAGCCATAAGCTGCAGCCAGGGATCATTGACAGAGGCTGCAGGACGCTGTCTGTGCGGTCCTGCACCTAACACTCACTGTAACTGGGGCAGGGGGCCCCTTGGGGATGGGGGCCCTGGGCAACTGCCCTCTTTGCCCCACCCTAACGCCGGCCCTGATAAGAAGTCACCAAACACATGAAAATGCATAAAATGGTGGAAATTAGTAAACCCACACCGAAGGTTCATCTTGGGTACTAACCTAATACTTGTATAAATGTTTAGAAGATACCATAAAGGTTATATACACCAGTCTAAACCTATTAACACAGGTTAAAGGGAACTTGTCACCGAGACAATGTCATCTATCTTTCACCATCATGTTATAGAGCAGGAAGAACTGAGCAGATTGATATATATCTTTGTGGCAAAAGATTTAGTATAACTTGTAACATTTTGATTCAAATACATGATCATTCTGTAGCAAGGAGTCTGGTGGGGGTGTCTCAATGGACTGGACGAAGTCTTTTCCCATAAAGATATATATCAATCCGCTCAGCTCCTTCTGCTCTATAACATGATGGCGATAGCTTAGGTAGCATTTCCATGGTGGCAGGTTCCCTTTAAATTGTCATAGTCATTTAGCAAAACTTTTAACATGCCATTTTAATCGCTTGGGCGTCTAGATGTTCAGATTCCTATTGCTCACTAGAATGAGCCAGAAGAAGCGTGTGGCTTAGGTTATCTCGACAGCTCTCTGTCCAGTTGCAGGACATGTGCTTCATTGTAAGTCTATGGATTTTGTGTCCTGCAACTGATTAGAGATCAGTCGTTTCCCTCGGCCACCTCCTTCCCGGACCCAGCGAAAAAGTGCACCCCCCCCCCCCCCGCGCTGGAGTACCCCTTTAAGGGTCTGCAAGATAGATTCATCCTCTCTGATCTCATGATATACTTGGTAGTAGAGGTGTCTGATGTGTCTGGCAGCTGTTAGTCCTCACTTGCTCCATTAAAATAAATTTTAGGTGTAAGTGAATATTACAATTACAAATATTTATATTTGTTTTTTTTGCCCTAGGTTAATGCCGAGATACTGGACTATAACGTGACTGGTAAGTGCCTTAATATTATTATTATTATTATTATTATTATTAAACACTATTGGCCTTATGGATAACAAATATGTAACCCATAGACCTTCACACTACCAGGATCCGCAGCGAATTTCACGCTGCAAGTTTGAGCCAGAAGAAGCGTGTGGCTTTGGTTATCTCGCCAGCTCTCTGTCCAGTTGCAGGACATGTGCTCCATTGTAAGTCTATGGATTTTGTGTCCTGCAACTGAATGGAGATCACAGCGAGCTGAAGAGGGAAGTGCACAGCCGCACAATTCTCCTGTTTGAAAAATTTGACCAAAACACATTTGACCAAGCTGTATATGCGTGTGGGGAAGCCAAGAAGAATAGTGGTCAGCCACACAGGCTTTTGGGCAATGCGATTATTTTAAAGGGGTACTCCAGCGGGGGGGGGCACTTTTTTGCTTGGACCGGGGAGGAGGTGGCCGAGGGAAAAGATGTCCACTCACCTCCCCGCTTCCAGCAGCGGGTACCGCGTGAAACACACCCTAAGGAGTGAATCCACAGCATAAGGGAAAAGCATGAGATTGTGAGGGGTCCGACCTCGGGGCCCCCTGGAGATATCTAGAGCAGCGCCCTGACCGATTTGTTTTGAATGGAGTTGCAAGTCAGCATGTGACTCACAGGTCCATTCATTCTCTATGGAGCCACTGGAAAAGGCAGAGTACAGCAGTCTGGGGTCAAGGCAGATAAAGTCCACTCAGAAATTAATGATGGACTGATGGAGAGAAGAGGAGAGCTAAAAAAAAAAAAAAACTTGTCAGAGAATATCTTCAATGGTGGACTGTACAGATGCCAGGACACAGCAGAGGCTGTAGAACAGAAGCTAAACAAAATTTTTGAAAAACACTTTTAAAGAGAATTTTTTGGTACCATCATAAGTACAAGGCAAGAATAAAAACAAAATAGCATTTAAAGGTGTCCTGGGGGAATGATAGATGGAATGAGTTGCAGAAGCTGTAAGAGAGTGTGACGCTTTTATGCTTTACTATCTCTTTAATGCCTGCAACCAAAACACTGCCATTAAGTAAAATCTTGTGAATAAAACATGTTGCTCAAAAGTCAGGCTATTATTTGAGACAAAGAACCACATTATATTATTAATATATAATAACATATCCTGGAGGGAAGGGCAATGTGTTACACCTCCATTGTGCTCATTAGTTTACTACTTTTATATTAGATGACAATTATATCTGTATAATGTCACCTTACACCACAGTAAGGCATTATTCTTTCATACATCTATTTTCCACCACTCTACCGGTCTCCTTGATTCATCAACCGCAACAAAACTGGAGCACTTCCTAGAAAAGGTCCTCAGTTGCCCAGAAAGCGTACAGATCAAGGGTTGATCTCTGTCCAAATTTGATTGTAATAACTTGTCACTTGCGTAAATTCAAAGACTAGTTTTCTTTTCTTGTTCGGAGATAACATGAAATAGCATCCACCTTCCTTTCCCACAGTCTGTAGAAGCCTAATCTTAATCCTTGGCTAGTGTCGTCTGTCCGCTCTTAAGTGCCTGATATTCTTCTTTCACCACATCTTTTTTATTGCTGCTCGCTAGTCACATTCTCGCTATTTTTAAGATTGTGGACACTGGAGAAGGGAGGCAGATGTATTAAGAAATTCAGGCGGTGCTGATTACATGTAAATGTGTGAATACTGAGAATGAAACAAAATAAAATGTATTAATGTTGGACTTAAAGGGAATCTTTCAGCTCTATATCATGCTCAGAGCTGCAGACATGGGAATATAGCTAATTTGGGGATAAAGGAAATTATACCTTCCTATTAGCTGATGGCTGTTTGCTAAATTATAATATCTTATTATCTATAGAGTTATTGAGGCCAGGGTGAGCTGCAGCATGCACGCTTCCTCTCTCCCCCACCACTCTTTGCCTTTAAGCCTGTTAGAAAAACATTTTATAACAAATTGAACAGCCATATTGGAAGATTCTGAGTTGACAGAATGTGGGATCCCCTCCTGTGAACCTTCATTTATCATCATAGAGGAAAGTGTCTACTGTCTTCTCTCAGTATAGTAGATAAAGCATGTCTTTGCATTACATAAACCATTGATTTAAATAGGACATGAGTTCATTCATTTCCCCTCGGGGTTGCGAAAGTGCCTCCAGGTTCTCTCACTATTTTCAGCATCTGGGGTCCAAGAAGTAGAGCACCAAATTATTAGTTATTTATTGGGTATTCATTTTCATAAGAAGGGTTGGTCCAAATTGGAATTTTTTGAACAAGTGAGTTTTATAATTTTTTTTTATTGTTGGCCCTACATGTATGGTCTTCCTCTCTGCTAAAATATAGGTGACTAATCAATTCTATAACAATCTTTATTCTGAGCATTGATATGATTCACTTCTTTCAGACTCCCTACTTCAAATATATAAAAGTTTGATCAGAAAATCCTATGTAACATTTCTATAACACAATGAATAAAAAAAAGTCTAGGCCTAGCCTTTGTGTTACGAAACAGAAGACACACAAATGTTACTGGCAGATAAGAGACACGTCCTGTAATGCATTTCGTAATCTCCCGCAGTCTCTTTAACACCTAGAGGTTATTGTGAGAATTTGATTCTGGAAAGAGTAAATTAGCATTTATTACTTATCAAGTATTCAGCTTTATAAGTGTAGGGGGTACAGAGATCGGTTTGGGGCACAGTTACTTACCTTGCACATGCTTCAGTTTATTGACTTCTCACAGTCTTGTGAAGAGGAGAAACCCTGACATTTTACACTAATGTTCATACTGTAGTTTTCATTGTTGCACTTGCATTGTTTAATATCGATCACAACCGATAGTTGTTGGTAGTCTGTGGTGGGAAGCATTTTCAAAATACCAATCTTTAATCCTGGTATCCAGTAAGTATTAATTGGAGCACAGGTGCAGCAACCTGTAGTCATACTGCCTCTCTACTGTGCAGACTGCTGTTGCCCCTCTAGTGTGGAGACTCTGTGACTACATGCTACTGCCCCTCTAGGGTGGAGACTCTGTGACAACATGCTGCTGCCCCTCTAGGGTGGAGACTCTGTGACTACATGCTGCTGCCCCTCTAGGGTGGAGACTGTGGGACTACATGCTGCTGCCCCTCTAGGGTGGAGACTCTGTGACTACATGCTGCTGCCCCTCTAGGGTGGAGACTCTGTGACTACATGCTGCTGCCCCTCTAGGGTGGAGACTGTGGGACTACATGCTGCTGCCCCTCTAGGGTGGAGACTCTGTGACTACATACTGCTGCATCTCTAGGGTGGAGACTCTATGACTATATGCTACTGTGGCTCCTCTAGGGTGGAGACTCTGTGACTACATGCTGCTGACCCCTCTAGGGTGGAGACTACTTGGTATGTACTGCTGCTCCTCTAGGGTGGAGACTCTGTGACTACATGCTGCTGCCCCTCTAGGGTGGAGACTACTTGAGTATGTACTGCTGCTCCTCTAGGGTGGAGACTCTGTGACTACATGCTGCTGCCCCTCGAGGGTGGAGACTGTGGGACTACATGCTGCTGCCCCTCTAGGGTGGAGACTCTGTGACTACATACTGCTGCCCCTCTAGGGTGGAGACTCTGTGACTACATGCTGCTGCCCCTCTAGGTTGGAGACTCTGTGACTATATGCTGCTGTGGCTCCTCTAGGGTGGAGACTCTGTGACTACATGCTGCTGACCCCTCTAGGGTGGAGACACTTGGTATGTACTGCTGCTCCTCTAGGGTGGAGACTCTGTGACTACATACTGCTGACCCCTCTAGGGTGGAGACTACTTGGTATGTACTGCTGCTCCTCTAGGGTGGAGACTCTGTGACTACATGCTGCCGCCCCTCTAGGGTAGAGACTGTGGGACTACATGCTGCTGCCCCTCTAGGGTGGAGACTGTGGGACTACATGCTGCTGCCCCTCTAGGGTGGAGACTCTGTGACTATATGCTGCTGTGGCTCCTCTAGGGTGGAGACTCTGTGACTACATGCTGCTGACCCCTCTAGGGTGGAGACTACTTGGTATGTACTGCTGCTCCTCTAGGGTGGAGACTCTGTGACTACATGCTGCTGACCCCTCTAGGGTGGAGACTACTTGGTATGTACTGCTGCTCCTCTAGGGTGGAGACTCTGTGACTACATGCTGCTGACCCCTCTAGGGTGGAGACTACTTGAGTATGTACTGCTGCTCCTCTAGAGTGAAGACTCTATGACTACATGCTGTTGCCCCTCTGGTGGTGGTGGTGGTGGTGGTGTGTGTGTTGGGGGGGGGATACAAGCCACCAGGGATGTGGCTGGCTCCCTTTATTTTCCAAGAATAAGCTTTGAACCAACTGTTTGAAACCAATAATCTGGAAGTAGAAGTTTTGTAATTTGGTAATATTTTGAAGTCAAAATACCTCCTTTAGCACAAATTTCATAGTTATCGATTGCTGTTAAGATTGGGTATTCTTCCCTTTAAGCTAATATAAGAGAAATGTAATAGAGTACTTTGTGTATGTAAATGACTTCTTCTTTAAAGGAAATGAATATCTCTCTGGTAGAACCTGAGTAGTGACCTATTACCCTTACAACATTTAAACATTTAAAGGAATATCCGCCACACCAGAACCTCCCATCTGTAGACAGTAGTTTTGAAGTGTTTGCTCCTCAGGAGTACATAGTGGGTTCTGGTTGGCTGGTTGACATTGCTCACACAACACTAACAAACCTTCCATAGTTTTGTATGAGCCACTGAACACATAGGGTCGGACATTTTATGCTGTCTTCACATGGAACTTCAGAGACCTCTATGATTGATGTCGACAAGACAAGTTTTTAATATTTTATGACTTTATTCGAGCTTTCTTCGTAACTCTTAACTTCTGACCTACATATTCTGACAAGCTTTTCATGCATCATTCTAGAGCAGCAAGCAGCTGTCACATGATAAATGAACAATATAAAGAAAAACAAATGGACGGAAGAATGATGGAACCGATTCTTGTAAATGTGTTTCATTTGGTATAAACTTTCTTAGTTCTGCATCTCACATTCCCCTGCTGGCTATAATATTTGATTGAGTGTGTGGTTGGCTTCTTAGAGGTAGGAAATGAATCATTATAGAGTAAATAGTGCGGCTTTGGCAGTTCTGCATTTATCATGTTTCCTCAATAAATAGGCTTTTAATATAAGTGTTCATAACTAATTGTAAAAAAAAAGCATGCCCACCTGTTAACGTCATGTCAATTTTCGATCCAACATTTAAGGTAAAAATTTTTCTTAAAGGATACCTATCATTCTGACATGTTATAGTTACATGCTTCAAAGTTTCGAATAGAATCGAATAGAATCTGGGAACCCAAGTGAGAGGAAAGGCACTTGACCTGGGTAAGGCAGATTACGGGGAGAGGGAACAAACCTGATACCTGACCTTACCCTCCCATCTTACCAATTCCCTTTTGCCCCCAATAACGGACACCATGCTGAGTGACATTTGGAAAGTACTGGCCACAGCAGCCTCTTTATTAAATAGAAAACATAAATAACTTCGTAAACATTTATTATCATAGCAACTTTATGATTGTATCTGTAAACATTAATAACCCTAGCAACAATATGGGGCGGTAACGGATAGCCCAACCAAGCAGTACAAATGTAACTATGGTCCCCAGTCGCACCGCGCTGGCTCAGGGATGGCAAATATGCCATGTACTGCTGTCCCTTAAGAGGTAACCACCTGTACCGAATCGAACCCACACTCCATATAACAAAACAGGGGTTCCCCATCACTTAAAATGGGCCCCCGAACCAACTCACTCAGGGCCATCCGTGACCACCCCTCCACCACTGCGAGCAAGGCCGACCCCTTGGGCTTGGGAGTCCCTCCAAACCTTTAATGCGATCTCAATGCCGTCCTGGAGATTGGACGACCAGAGGTCCATACCGACCTCGTTTAGGTGAACACCATCACTCTGCAAAAAACCCCAGCTAGGTACTTCAAAGTTCCTGTGCCGAACTACAATCCCGCCGTTGCGCACCACAAAACGCGAGACTTCCCTATTAACCCGCCCTCTAGCACTGTTAAGACGGTCAACTGAGCGGGCCTGGCGCCAAACAAAACGTGCCACCATCTCGGACCATACCACTATAACACCCGGAAACATGGACCAAAGCCGGAGCAGGTCAAATTTTATATCCCGGATGAGGTCCCTGGAGGAACGAGCTCCCATGTCGTTTTCCCCAACATGCAGAACTAAGATGTCTGGGGCCCGATCTAGCCTGGCGTAAAAATGGATATCAGGCAAAACCCCGCTCCACAGCATGCCCCCCACACCGATCCACCGAACATGCACTTCGCTCCGCGGAAAGCCCAACTGCCGGCCGTCAGGTCAAACGTCCGCACGCCTGGCACCACGATGCACATATGAGTGCCCGAATATCCACACCAGGCAGGCCCCATCTAGAAAACAAAAACACACAACACAAATACAAAGGAGGGGGAGGGGGGGGGGAGGAGGTAAATCAGTCACAGAAAACCCAAACGAACATACGAACGGAACCGTGAAGATTCCCAACGTCCAATCTGCCGAACCACACCATCCGCCAAACCACATCTAACGGCTTCCGTTGCCGCCCCAATCCGGAAGGAGTGCGATGCGAACTCCCGGGACGGTAGGCCCAGCCGCTCCAGGCCCTTCCGGAACACGGCAACAAATTGAAAACGGGACAACGCCCTCCCGTCCTGATGGACGAGAAAGGAGCTGCCCTGCCCCTGAGGCCGCAACCTCAAGTAGTCACCCACACACCGGACTGGGCAAGCGGGAGAGCCGTCAACAGGGTAAAGCACCACCGTCTTACCCCTCCCGTCTTGGTCAGTCTTGGAATGACGAAGCAAGCAAGACACTTGATCGGCTGCCCATGAAACATCTGCACACAACATACCATCGTCAGACAGACATGACCGACTAATAAGCTCACTGATCCTAAAAGCCCCAAAGAAGGCCAAAGAAAAAGCAGCTCGGAACAAGGCACTTTCGTAACTATTCACACACAAACCATCCAAAACACCCAGGAGACTTACCAAAATACCAAAAGACACCGGCCGCCTAGCATCCCGAGACACTCTACACCTCTTGTACCCTGCCACCGATTGACGAACAACAAAATCCCTTGTAACATCCTGAACCCCTAGCAAACGAAACCAATAAGACAAGCCCGCAAGCTTCCTTGCTAAACCAGATGCCGACACCCCTTCACTAAAGGCATCTCCCACAAACATCAACAAAAGCGGCACCAGGTCCCCACTCAGACCATCCGACCCCGCATTCCCACAAAAATGCAACCACTCTTGCCAGGCAGACACCCGGCTCCTCCACGTGGAACCAGCGACAGCACACTCAATCAGACGGAAGGCGTTCCTGAGACTATGCTCCACAGCCAGGCCGGGCAGGTCCTCCCCTGCTGATCCGCTTCCGGGGCCAACTCGCGGAAACGATGCCACTGTGAACGAGAGAGTGAATCAGCAATGGAGTTCCGAACCCCCGGCAGATGACGAGCCGAAAGCCATGCATTCAACTCAAGCCCACGCAAAACTAAATGACGTAACAAATTAACCACAGGCGGGGAGGAGGCGGACAAGCTGTTGATTGCTTGAACCACAGAGAGGTTATCGCAGCAAAAACGGACCTTTTTACTATGAAACCGAGGTCCCCACACTTCCACCGCTGCCACTATAGGAAAAAGCTCGAGCAACGCCAGGTTCCGAATAAAGCCACACTCACGCCAAACCTCAGGCCATTCTCCCGCAAACCATTCTCCTGCATAGTAAGCACCAAAACCGACAGAACCCGAAGCATCCGTGAAAAGCTCGATATCCACATTCTCCACCCAATCATCCATCCACATTGAACGGCCATTATAACGCCCTAGGAACTCGGACCACACCCGAAGATCAGCACGATGATCAACCGTCAGGCGAATGAAATGCAGAGGGGAGCGGACACCCGCCGTCGCGGAAGCCAGGCGGCGGCAAAATATGCGCCCCATCGGCATGATGCGGCGGGCAAAGTTAAGCTTGCCCAATAAGGACTGAAGCTGGCGCAGGCGCACTTTGCGCGAACCCAAAAAATAGCCCACCACAGCCCGCAAATCTTGCAGCTTGTCCGGGGGCAGGCGGCATTCCATTGCAACCGAATCAATTTCGATGCCCAGGAAGCGAACAACAGTCGCCGGGCCCTCGGTCTTGTCCGGTGCCAATGGAATGCCAAACCTAGTCGCCACTCGTTCAACTGAATGCAGTAAAACAGAACACACCGCAGACCTTGCCGGGCCGACACACAAGAAATCATCCAGGTAGTGCAGGACCGACTGCAAACCCGACTCCTCGCGAACGACCCACTCGACAAACGTGCTAAATGCTTCAAAGTAAGCACAAGAAATCGAGCACCCAATTGGTAAACAACAGTCCACATAATACTGCCCTTCCCACATACAGCCCAACAAGTGAAAACACTCCGGGTGCACCGGTAACAACCGGAAGGCCGCTTCGATGTCCGTTTTGGCCATCAGCGCCCCCGGTCCACACCGCCGCACCCAAGCTACTGCCCGATCAAATGAAACATATGAAACCGAACAAGCCTCCTGATCGATACCATCATTGACCGACCCGCCAGAGGGGTAGGACAAGTGATGGATCAAGCGGAACTTGTTGGGCTCTTTTTTGGGTACCAAACCTAAAGGAGAGACCGGCAGGTGAGGCCACGGCGGATCCGCAAACGGTCCCGCCATGCGCCCCAGGGCAACCTCCTTCGCCAATTTTTCACCCACCAGGTCCGGACGGGCTCTTGCCGACTTCAGGTTTGGTGGGCGAAAAACTGGCGCAACGGGAGAAAAGGGGATACGGAAGCCATACTGAAAGCCCTCGCGCAGGAGTCTGGCCGCCGTCTGGTTGGGGTACCTACTTAGATGAGGCAGCATCGCCCCGAGCTTCACTGGCGTCCGACCCTTTGCGCAAAGACTCAGTGGGACGTCCTTTTGACCGTCTAAAACATCGAGACTGGGGGTGATTTCCCCCGCAGGTACTGCATTCATGCTTGAACTTACAGTCTGCATTGAAACGACATCGGCCCTCGTTGAACTGCCAACAACAGCCTGGGCGCTGAGCGGCCGGGTTCCCGGCCGGAGTGGCCGATCCCCCGGCCCCCCAACGAAACGGCTGGGATGGCGCGCGTGCCGCTGCCATAAGCCGCATCCATAAAGCAATGTCTTTATGGTCCCAGCGTAGTGACGGGCGAACAGCTTTTCGTTGCCTAAACTGTTCATCATATCTCAGCCAGGCAGTGCCCCCATAGACCCGGTAGGCTTCACCTATCGAGTCCATGTAGCAAAACAGGGCCGAGCAATGCTGAGGGGCCCTCTCCCCAACGACACTGGCAAGGATGGCGAAAGCCTGCAGCCAATTGGAGAACGTACGGGTTATCAATCGATACCGCCGCTTCTCCTCCTCCTCCTTTTTGCTCTCGTCAGCCTTGCCCTTGTCAATGTTAAACTTCTCCAGTGGGAGAAGGGAGAATATTTCTACATATTCGTCGCGCCAGATTTTATCGCGCACATCTTGCTTTAGATGCGCCCCCAAGGGGCCATCAAAGCAAACATACACTTCACCCCTGGCTGAATCATCCAGCCGGAGTGAAGCATCCCCTGTCGCAGCCACAGCCGCGGGCGCAGCAAAAGTCGCTGGCATTGGAACCGCGCTACCCCCGAGCCATGCAGCAACTGGCGTGACCTGAGCCGCTGGAGTAGTTTGCACTCCAGGGGCTGCTAATACTACGGAAGCCGCCTGAGCAATTGGACTTGCCTGCGCTCCAGCTGCCCTCTGCGAACCAATCGTCGTCTGCGCACCAATCGTCGCCTGCGCGCCAGTCACTGCCTGCGAACCAATCACCGCTTGCGCACCAGACACCACCCTTACACCTAGATCAACAGGCGCACTAGAAACCACCTGCGCACTCCCCCCAGGGACCACGGTATCCGCCCGTGGGCTAACATTCTGCGCCACCAATTCACGCATACTCGCTAGAAACTGAATAACCGCTTCACCCACACCTGGAAACAGCCCCCCACTCGCAGACGCATGACCCACGCCAGGGACCATACTGCCACTCACAACACTCTGTCCACTAACCACACCCCTTCCACTCATACCGGAAACAGCAGAAGACAAGACAGAAGACACAGACACAGGGAGAGACTCACCAGGCTGACTCTGGACGGGAGCCGGAACAGCCGCAACTGTGGAATCCAGTAATGGGACGGTCCTGGGGGAAACTTCACCCTCTTCCGGGCTCTCATAGGCATCGTCGTCGGATTGGGGGCCCACGGCATCACCGATGTCAAGCGCGCCGGGAGAAGGAGCAGAACTCCGCCCCCGCGCCTGTATAGCTGGTGGGCGAACGTTGGCGGGAGAACGGGCTGTAGGCGATCGGCGGCGTGCACGAGCCGCAGCTCTATGAGCCCCCCCTCGAGCAGGAACATGTGGGATGGGCGGGCTATCAACCCCCCGGTCTGTAGGGACAGTCGCAGAGGAGATAGCTGGGGCAGATGTGCGGACTCTACCCTGCCTCCCCTGCCTGTGTGTCTTCCGGGAGCCAGTCTCCCTCCGGCTCACTCGACGGGCTGCCCCCTGCTGGCGTTGGTAAGAAGGGCCAGCCGCAGCAGCTCCGGACAGAGAAGCCGGCACAGAGGAGGAGGAGAGAGCAGGAGGAGCCTCCCCCTGCTGACCGGAGCCCCGACGCGCTGCGGGATTCCTCCCAGCCTCTCTCCCAGGCCCAGGAGCTGCAGGCTGGTGAGAGAGGGCTGGAGGGTCCTGCAAAGGGCTCCCTACACGCCGGGTGCGGCGGGGCGCTTCGGGACTAAGCCGCTCCGGCGGGCGCCGGCGGCGTGCGGGCGGTCGGCCCCCCAAGGTGCCCGGGCCTCCCCCCGCCTCCCGAATCACCTGAGTGAGCTGCTCCTGCAGCCAGTTAGCCCCATGGCGCGCCGCAGCTTCTCTCAGGGAAGCCATGAAGGAGTCAGCGTCGGACGACATGTTGCTCCTGTCTCAGGTCCGGACGCTGCAGAATGAGGTAAGCTCCTCCCCCCCCCAGCCTATTTCTACCCCCAACTACTACCACTCCCCCCACGCTACTACTACTACTCCCTTTGGCTCCTTCATAAATCCACTCGCCCCCTGAATGGCTGCTACTCACTGCCATAGCAACCCTATACTAGCAGCCTGGGACCCTCAATTAACCCCTTCCTGCCCACCCTGTCACGTACGGGCTGCACTACACTGCGCCCGTTTTCGCCCTCCCTATGTAGAATTTTGTAGAAATACAGGCCGAGGCACTATGTAGAATTTTGCATGACAGAAGCAAAACCAATTGGATCCATAACTTTTTCATTTTCTGTGTACACAGCTCTAAGATTTTTTTGCAGGATGGCCTGTAGTTTGCATTTGCTTCCCCTTGGGGTTTAATATATAGGTCATTTTTTTTCCAGATGGGGGAGAAAGGAGGGATTGAAAACAGCTATTTCAATTTTGTGTTTTGCAGATTTTTTAGGCAATGGGTCTACATATATGTGTAGAACGGACATACTAGTCAATTTATCTTTGAATCTAACTGGAATTAGAACAAAATGCTCAGAATTTATTCAAAAGAATTATTGCTTTTCAGTGTAATAGTGCCAACCTGTTCAGCCTTACAGACTTTACTCACAGCAGACCTAAGCGCCTCTAGCTACCATGGTAATCCTATGGAACCCCATAACCGTGTTGGAGTTCTCTGTTATTCTGGCAGCTAAAGGGGGTGTATGGCTCTGTACAACTGTCATGCTACTGCCACTGATTATATAGGTAGAGTTGTAGTGCAGTGTCCCAGAACGCAAGGACTACTACTCCTATTATGGCCATTTCTATTGCTGTGTCCATGCCTGTTCTGGTAAGTGTTTGCACTGCAACTGCTGCTGGTTTTCCCCTAGTATTCTCTGGTAATGTGCATTCTCATGTGTATTCTCATGTATTCCTGTGTATTATTACATTGTACAGTGGTATGCAAGGCTGTTGATCACGTGACCGTGCCCTGTAACCATGGTTCTTCCAATGGCCGACTAGCTCTGGCCAGGAGCAACCATGTGACCTCCCACTTCCTCCTAACAGGGTCTTCCCCCTGCTTCCAAGCAAGGAGGGTGTGTGTCGTCCCTCTCCTACCTCAGAGGAGTTGGACTTCTTCTTTGCAGCTTCCACTTCACCACGAGAAGTGTGGATCGAGTGCTCTGCTGTATTCCAGTCTTCGGCTGTATCTGCCTGCTCAAGTGTCCAGAGTCTTCTCTCTCATCTGGGTGTCATTCCGTTATCTCTCCTCATCGCTACAAGGATTCACAGCAAGTATTCTTCTCCAGTAAACTACCCAGCAACGCTATTTCTCTCATACTCCTACTCCCATCATCCGGCACGTATTCTCACAGCCTATGCAGCACCACTCCTGCTTTATTTGTCAAAGCCTGCTATATACCCGGTTGCATCCGGACAGAACTGTTGCTACTAGTTACCTCATCTATAATAAAACCGCTGTTACTGAACCCTGGCATTGGTGTCCACTAACTGGTGCCCTGACTAAGTGCAGCGAAGAATCGCATGCCCATCATCACCCGCAGATTCCACAAACCGGCCCTACAGCTGTGCCGCCCTCAGGCCTATACCGTGACAAGTATAACCCCTGCAGCTGCCCCGGTCATTGCCCGCTCATAACACCAGCACTGTGGAAGTGGCCCCCAGGGGCCAGGGCATCGCAGTAGTAGTTCACAAGATCCTTCAGATATCTACATATGTGTCACAGATAGTGTTGACTGGACTTGCAGTTGCAGTTGACTGGAAGTGCAACTTGTTCAGGTTCAGCAACGTTCTCCAAACCGGAATGCTTGGTATTGAGAAGTTGGATGCCACCCAAGGGAAAACATAGATACAGCTTATGGCTGCCTATGGCTGTCTCAATGTTTTCTAGGGTTCTCTGGCATGGCATCAAACTTCTCCAACCTTCGGGAGTCAAATGTTGAGTGTTCAGGTCTGGAGAGCGCTGCCGAACCTAAAAAGATTGGCAAGTCCACACAACATTAGTCACAGATATGCAAAAAGAGTAAAAGCCTCCAGCATCATGGAATAAAATGTTCAGTTTTCATTCATTGCATTAAAATCTCCATACAAATGCAGAAAAGGGGGCCTTAAAAATGCATTGGCATCTCTATGTCTCCCACTGAGATCACCGACGTCTCCAATGACAATCCAGAAGCCCTGCAGCCATCTGTGATCTAAGAGGGAGACAAAGTAGCTGTAAAAGTTTGCTCGCTAGCTCCCAGGGTCCCGACCACTGAAGATGTCAGCAGCCTGACCACCACTCAAAGAATGGTGGTCGGTAACCTAGGCAATGAGATGTTAACCATAGTGTAAGAGGATAGGGCCAAAATGCAAAAGTAAGCAATTTTGCTAATATAAAGCATTTGTAAAATTGTTTACTTTTGCATTATCTGTTTACAAAAATGGAATTGATTAGAACGCCCCTTTAAGGGGGGGTAAACTATATAGTGAATTAAACAGATTATCTGCCAAAGATTTGAAGCCAAAGCCAGAAACAGACTATAAACAGAGATCGGGTCATAAAAGAAAGCCTGAAATTTCTCCTCTTTTCAAATCCATTTCTGGCTTTGGCTTCAAATCTTTGGCAGATAATCTGTCAGATGCTCTTTCTGTGTAAATGGACCCTTAGCACGTCTTATCATCAAGAACAATATAGAATTGTATAGAAAATGAAGTACATGGAAAAAGAGATCTGAGGTGAGCACTGTCAGGCAGAAAACCAGAAGAGCATGTGCAAAACTCTTGTTTATTTGGATTTTCCATAGTGACTTACGCTTTCCAAGAAGAATTTCAATGTCAACAAACTAGATTTGAGGAAAGACTTGTAAGAACCTCCTGTTTCGTATCTCATATACTAAGGTGAAGACACATTGATATTATTCATTGATATTATCTCTGTCTGATATGATGAGATATCAAGATTAATTTGGCCGTGAGTCTCACATCCATGCTCTGCTCTGTTTTAGGGGACAGACATTATTTTGGATCTCACTTTTGATTACATTCATAGATTACATTCTCTATACAGGTTTCAGCTTGTGTATTGCAATAAAAGATGAAATCTGTATTTTCCGTTACAGAACTTAACCCTTTCATGACCAGTGGGCATTGATGCCTTAGTGCCCAGGTCGTTTTAGAACTTCATCTTATGGGATCATAATGATGCCATAAGCTGAAGCCCCTAGCTCTGCCCCCTCTCCTCTGTCCCCTGCTGCTGTTAGAAGCTTGTAACAGCGCAGGGAAGAGATGAGGGGGCAGAGCTCCTGGCAGCGCACCAGCCTTACCTCCCTCCCTACTCTGCCAGGATCCATAACCAGCAAACTGGAAGCAAGGGCTCTGCGATCACTTTGCAGAGCCCCGATGGTTGTCAGACAGGGTATCTGTAGAGGAAGAATTAACTGTCTGGAGCCCTATAGGTGCTGCGGTTGTGCCTACCACAGTATCTATAGGGTTAACTCTCAGCACCAGAGCGCGGCATCTCCCCGGCTATCACTGACAGCCGGGACCCACCACGGATGACACAGGCGCAGATTCTGTGGTTCCTGGATCGTAAATTAACCTTGTTGCAGCTTCGGGCATAGGCTGCAGCAATGTTTTAAACAACATAGGAAGGGTTGAAATCAGCTCACCTTATTAATGTCTTGAATCTCAGTGCATTCGGGAGGGTGCACAGTTCCTGCGGTGGCTGACCACCCGTGGATACAATAGACTGCAAAATGTGTGGTTCCGGCACTCCAAGATACGTTTAAAAGATAACTTTTATTAAATCATAATGTTGGTGCATTATACTTATCGCATTCGTGTTGACCCCCGTCCGCCATCTTGGGACAATGACGTTGTCTTTGGGAGGCCGGCCGAAGCGCTCCATCCGTCCCTCATGCCGGTCCCCCTATGCCGCATCATCAGCTGCTCAGCCGCGATTGGCTGAGCACAGTTATGCTCAGCCAATCGTGGCTGAGCAGCTGATGACGCGGCATAGGGGGGCGGCTGGAGCGGTTTGGCCGGCTTCCCGAAGACTACGTCATTGTCCTAAGATGGCGGACAGGGGTCGACACAAATGCGGTAAGTATAATGCACCAACACTTGCGGGTCTAGCGTGGGTGTGGGGAAACACGGGGAAGGGGGCCATTCACATACATAACACACATTACAAAGTTGTATAACTTTGTAATGTGTGTTATTTTGTGAATAAATGTTTAGCGCCGCACTACCCCTTTAAAGGCAACTAGTCATGTTCTAGGTGGCATGCAAACCCTTCGAGTAACGTATAGCTCTCTGACACTTTGCCCTATAGTCTGCATCAGGGTGGCGTTTTCAAAATATGGCTCTTTATTCCCCCCCCCCCCCCTCCTGTGCTCAGTAAGTAGTCAGGGGGGCAAGGCAATAGGTGGTTCATTCCAACAAGAGTCGATGCACAGGCACAAGTGTTCTCTCTCAAGTATTCTATTACCTCTACCTCATCCTCCAGTATAAAGTACTCTGTCAATGTAAAGCTGTATGTTTTGCTGCACACAAGTACCCTCAGAGTAAACAAGATTTTATTTATGGTAAAGAGACTCTGTGATTCCTTGTCCCACACCAACACAGTATACACACACTTCTTGGGACATTTCCCCTTTCTGTGGGTGGCAGTACCAATAGTCTGGGAGGATCACTACTCCACTCCGGCCCACCGTGATAACAACCCAAGGGACCCCGTAGCTGCCTGGCAGGTCACTGACCACAGGGGAACAAGGTGTAACCAGCCCTTTCAAATAAAAGCAGGTGTGCCACCATACCTGTGTGCCCAATCGGCATAAGGTATTGAGGGGAGGGGAAGTGTTACATGACACCAGTGATGTGAACAAATTAACCCTTAAGCCTTTGTTATAAAAAAAAAAATCATAAAATTGTTCTTTGGACTTCAAATAAGGGTTATTTTCCATAGGTTTATTGAGTACATTAATGAAGAAGGAAATAGCTTAATTGAATTACCACCTTTTATATGACTTGTTAATGATGTGTCACTACTACTGTGTTCACACGCTTAGGTAACAAGATTTATATCACACATTTTATTAAACTCTTTTGATATACATGCCTGAGTTGTCTACCCCTCTCTTTCTCTATATGTAAATATTACATTTTAGAGACAGTAGTCATTTTCCATGTCAATGGCTGCACGGTTGTCTCATGATGAATATACTTGTCCATACACCTTATTACTGATTAATAATTGTATTGAAAGATTAGTTTAGAGGGGTTGTCCTCTCAAATTGTACATAGTATATAGTGGTCTTTGTTAAGGGTGTAGTTTTCTTAAGAGAGATGATATTTTAGAGAGGTGGTCCTCCCAAAAAGTACATAGCATATAATGGCCTTTGTAAAGGGTTTAGTTTTCTTAAAGTGATGTCTTGTGAAGAGGTTTTCAATAACTCATTGCTTAATTTGGCAAAAGAACATAAATTAGTGGATTTTATCCGAAGACTGAGGCCGAAACTGAACTGTTCGAATTCTACAACGTTCTCTAAACCCGAGACGTTCTGCATTTGACTCCCCTCAGCTGGAGAGGTTGGAGGCAGCCCAAGGGAGTCCTGGAAAATATGGATACAGTCTATGGTCTCTCTGCTCAATACTAGAAATGAGGTCAAATATCCCAGAGTGAATGGAGTCATCGTGAGTATTCTCGACCACCACTCCAGTTACTCTCCATAGAATTTCTGAACATTGCTGGGTGTTGAGCCACATAGACAATGAATAGAGCGGTAGCTGAACATGCACACCGTAACTTCATTCACTCAGGGACGTTTGACCTCCATTCTCATGATCGGTGGGAGCCCCGAGTTATTCCCAGTCTTTATTCTTGGACCATAGGATGTAAGGTCCTATGGAGCTAGGTCCACTAAATTGTCCAGCCGCTGAAGAATCTTAGGATCTTGACCCCTCGCCATTGTCATACACATTAGAAAGCTGTCAACAAAACGCCTGTTTGGCCATCAGCTATTTCTCATAACTCTTCCATGAACATACACACTTAGCTCAACCAAGCATGTTTTTTTCAGTAAAAGACGGGGCTGAGAAGTAACCAGTGCCGGCCAGTTTGGGCAGCAATTTATCTTCTGAAGCGACAAAGCATTGCGCTTGTTGAAATCTAACATTCCCAATGTTTCTTGTCCTTCAGGCACAGTTTAGAGGCCCCATACACATTGTTCTGTTATCTAATATTCCCAACATTGGCAAATTAAGCCGGCTTTCATGTAAGATATATGTCCAGTTTATGTTATAGCTTACATCATTATGTGGATATCATCACGGTCCATTATAAGACATTCATTACCTTATCTTAGCTTTACATTTTTATGTTGTTTTTACACTCTAGTTCACCTCCTTTTCTCTAGTTTTGTCACTGGAGATAAATGTCTTTGTCAGATATGGCAGCTGGATTTTCATATCAAGTAGACATACACCAAGGAATCTATCAATGTACAATACCCACCAGTCTTCACCTAATACCACTGGTGTTCTTATGGTTAATAGTTTGACGTCAGAAATCATTGGAGGTTCCCGTGTAGACTAAACACTAGCAAGCTCCACTGACTCCTTCAGCTTTTTTCTATTCTGAATCCAAAGTCTCAGTGAAGGCTTCTTTATTAACTGTGATAGGTGTTTTTTCTGGCCTGGAACCATATACTGATCAGCCATAACATTAAAGCCCTAATATTGTGTTCTCCCGTCGAGTTACCATAACAGCTCTGAACCAGTGAGCGATGGACTTCAGAAGACCTCTGAATGTGTCCTGTGGTATCTAGCAACAAGACATTAAGCTCTAAGTTGTGAGGTTTGGTCTCTATGGATCAGGGTTGTTTTTCCAGCATATCCCACAGATGCTTGAAGGGGAACTTGGAGGCCAAGGCAACACCTTGAACTCCTTGACCTGTTCTTTAGACCTTATTACAGAATATTTTTTTTTTTAAATTTAATTGTCGGTCATAATCATGCGGCCTTTTTGGAACTTCTCTGGCCCAGTCATCTAACCATCATAATTTGGTTCTTGTCAAAGCCACTTAGATTCTTAAATTTGCCCATTTCCTTGCTTACAACACTTCAACTTCAACTTTCCTGGTTGAACATCTACTTTAACTTTTCCCTCTATGCTTTAACCCTTTCACTCCAGGATACAGAAGCTGGACCTTGGCTGCTAGAGGTTAGCGAGTTGCCCTTCAATTGTGGTCCCAGTATGAGAATTCACTGGCCTAGAGGATCAGATAGCAGTGGTGAGTGGCAATAACGGGTCAGGCAGATAAATGTAGTCAGCAGGCTGAGTTGTCCACTGGAGAATCTATGCGATACCTAAAGATGAGGCAGAGGTATTGTTCAATACAGGCAGGTTTTTGAGGTAGGTAGCACAGGTTTAGGTTCACAATCCGAGTCAACAATATGGTACAGGAGGAGATAGAGCAGAATCGGAATCTGAAATACAGGCACAGGTCCGAATACACAAGTTAGCAGAATCAGGATAGCACACCTTCACAGTGGACACAAGGAAACAACAATGCTCAGACACAGGATGTGTGGTGGATCCTCCTTAAAGGGAACCAATCACGCCGAAATTGCCCCCATTGATTGCCCCCATTGATAAGGAAGCGTGCTGGTACATCAGCCAGCACGCTTCCCAAACATCCCCCTGTCCCCTCCGTACCCTCTTTTGTTAGCCCATAATCTTACTTTTATGATGTCCCGCGCCGTATGCTAATCAGCCCCAAGTAGTCAAGGTGGGCTGAACTAGTCAAAGTGGGCTGTACTAGTCACGGTCCTGGGCGCTGTAATCACGCCCAGAGGGGCGTGATTCAAATACCTTCGCTCCGCCGACGTCATCTCTGGCCCGCGTTCACGTCGGCGTCTCGCTGCATCTTTCGCCCTCTGGGCGTGATTACAGCGCCCAGGACCGTGACTAGTACAGCCCACCTTGACTAGTTCAGCCCACCTTGACTACTTGGGGCTGATTAGCATACAGCGCGGGACATCACAAAAGTAAGATTACGGGCTAACAAAAGAGGGGACGGAGGGGACAGGGGGATGTTTGGGAAGCGTGCTGGCTGACGTACCAGCACGCTTCCTTATCAATGGGGGCAATTTCGGCGTGATTGGTTCCCTTTAAATAGGAGAAGCCCAGTATGGATGGATAAGGGATGAATTAGTAATGCACCCACTGGTCACTTAAATAAAAGACCATGCAGCTTGCCCCTATAGGCCAGGACTGGAAGTGCAGAAGCACGGCATTGGACTAGTAAGCCAAGAGGCCAGTGAAGAACAGCTCACCAGCAGAGACCAGCTGCAGAAGACACAGCAGGAGCTATGAAAGGAGGATGGATAGTATGACGCATAGACTGGGAGCAACAAGTCATCATCCACTTTATAGCATGAATTTGCTCACACAATCACCAAAGGCATTGTCACTTCCACAAACTTTACATATGTAGTATATCTCATTTAAATCGACTTTGTACCCACAATCTGACCCCCCCCCCCCAAACCGCTTGTACCTTCAGATAGCTGCTTTAAATCCAAGATCTGTCCTGGGGTCTGTTTGGCAGGTGATGCAGTTATTGTCCTAAAAAACAACTTTTAAACTTGCAGCCCCAAGCCCAGTGGACGTATCTGTGCCCTAACTTTGCACCACCCCTCTGTCCCTCCTTCCCACCTTCTTCATCATTAGGAATGCCACGTGAACATTTTCTCCTGTCTGAACATTGCACAGGTGCCTTAACGATCCAGCCCATGTTCAGTATTCATACGCTGGGCCACCCCGCTGAGGGTAGTAGTAGGTGGTAGTACTGGGTAGGAACCCGGGTAGCTGCTTGCCTGATGGTAGTCACAGTTTTGGTACGAGGGATAGCAGCTAACCAGCGGGAACCTGACCAAGTGGAGGCCGAACAATTCTTTGTTGTCCTTAGTCAGGGCACCAATAATTAAACCAATTCCAGGGTTCAGAAACAACGGTAGTTGTGCATTTATTGAAACGGTAGTAACTGGTGATAACAGTCTCTCCGGATGCAACCGGGAATAAGGCAGACTTGGATAAGGCAGAGTAATGGGTGATGCTGCAATAGGCTGTGATGGTAGCGTACTGAATGATGGGAGTAGTAGTAATACTGAGGATAAGATGCTGGGCGGAATGGAGCTGAGATGAATACTTGCTGTTACTGATGATGAGAGATGATGGGAGTAATAACTGAAAACAGCACCCAGATCTTGTGGTTAGGATGAGAATCTTGAGAACTTGGGAATGGAACACAGCCAGGTCCCGACTGGACCGGAACACTTCTAGTCAGTGCAGCAGCAGGTACCGCAAGGTTGCGGCCTTGTGACACAGGAGCAGCAGCAACACACACCCTTCTCCCCTGAAGGTAGAGAGAAAGACTGAGGTAGGACAGGAAGTCACATGGTATTCCCAGCCAAAGCTCGATGGCCATTGGGGTTACCATGAAAGCAGGGGACAGTCACGTGACACCAAGCCATTGCATCATCACTCCATTAGGACATATAGGACCAAATATACATGAAAATGAGTGAAACAGCAGACCTGAATACTGAGAGGGGTGACACATGATACAGTTTGCAGTGGACCATAACTTTCATAACAGAGGCAATAACATATTGACTGACTCAGATATAAAGATACACTTTGAAAGGTAACAACAAGAGAAGGAACTCATTCCTAATGATGAGGAGGGCGGGGAGGAGGGACAGAGAGCTTGTGCCAGCCTAATGCATACACAATCCAAGCCAAGGCCGTTGGGCACAGGGCTGCCAGTTTAAGGGCCAGTTCACACTGAGGAAACACGGCGCAATTCCGCAGCGGAACTCTCCGCCGCGGACTGCTGCTGCACTCAGTGTCCTGCTGTGAGCGAATGGGAGAGCGCATGCGCCCTCTGCATTCACTTACAGCAGCACACTAAGCACGGCGGGATTCCATGGCGGAAATCTCTGGCACGGAATTCCGACGATCTTGCTCAGTGTGAACTGGCCCTAAAAGTTGTTTTTTAGGACAATGAATGGCGGGGGGGTCAGATTGTGGGTACAGAGTATCTTTAATTAAAAAAATGCTTTGCTCTCCTTCTATCAAGAATCTTCCTTCCACTGAACTGTCTTCCGCTCTAACAATCAGCTTAGCAACAATTTTTATTTACTGGTTACGATATATAGCTAGCCCGGGGATCAGTCTACATGCAATACAAGTCTATGGAAGAGGGAGATGGAGGACCTGGAACACATACATGCTGCAGTAAGAGAGGTAACTGGCGGAGCAGATATTTAATAAATGTCGTATACAAAATAAACAATGGCCAGATATGGGGCTGATCCTGATATACACACACAGGACAGCGTATCCTAAAAAGCCACATGAAATTACAGGTACGCTCTGTCAGAATTGGGTAATAAATTGCTTCCAGCTTATTAATGTGTTGTATTTTCTTATCCCTCAAGACAGCTTCTACCAGCTTAGTTGCTTGGATCTGGCTCCCATCTCCTTCAGTGGCAGCACTAAGGGGGAGATTTATTAAACTGGTGTAAAGTGAAGCTGGCTCAGTTGCCCCTAGCAACCAATCAGATTCCACTTTTCATTCCTCACAGACTCTTTTGAAAATGAAAGGTGGAATCTGATTGGTTGCTAGGGGCAACTGAGCCAGTTTCACTTTACACCATGTTTGATAAATCTCCCCCTAAGTGTACATCTCTCACTATGTAAACTTAACCCATCTTACTGGCAATGTATTTGCTCGCCAGAATATAACCCCCTCTGAGATTGAAGTATAGTATATAGACGCAGTATATACTATATTCTGACAGCACATCTTCCACTCTTGCAATAGAAATATTTCAAAAACTTTTGCCAGGACTGGACTCAGCTTTTCCAGCCACCTGGAGTGGAGCAGCAAAGACTTCAAAGGCAAAAGACTGATAAGCAGATTGCCGAGCTAAGAAAGCTGGCCAATCTGCTCATCTCTACTTACAATATCCATCCAAAAACCATAGAAGTTAGGCAGCAACCTGCCATAAGCTATTATTAGTAATTTTTATATTACCAATAACAATTGAGCCCGAGCCGCTCTGTAAATGGGAGAGAAAATATCACAGACTGATTTCCAGATCTCAGCTGGTGTTACAAATATACTGAGCTCTTATTCCTGTGTGGCAGAACACACATGCTAGAATGCTGAGCGGAATCATATAATTCAGCCAGATCCCTCATTCCTCTGCCATATTGTGCTATTCATTTTTTTTTTTTACAAGCCTGTGTTACTAAATATAGCTCAGTGAATGAGAACGTCTGCTGGTTTATGACCAAGGTCTTTTTTTCTAATTTACCAGAATTTATTTCTTTTCCTATTCATAGTTGAAATACATATAGTCACATATGGGGCAAATCATGTGCGAGATTTTATGGAGAGAGAACTTCAAATATTATAAATAACTTTAAAATGCCAGTGACAGGCTCCATAGACTTTTCTATAGAATCTGTCTTCTGCAGCAAGGAAAGAAACGGAGAGAGAAGTGCTTAGTTGAATGCTTTTCTCTGCTTATTCTAGCGATTAGTGGGGGTCTAATTTTTTTTAATTACAGTAACGCTTCAAATTTTATTTTAACCTATGACCTTGGTGTTATCCAATAATATTATGGAAAAGGGATTTTCTCTAGATTCTAATGTGTTCTAAAGACACGTCCATGTCAGATTGGAGTAGGATAAACCAAATTGTGAGGGAATCCCTGACATATGCTCCTAACCCCACAAACAGGATTGTTTAGTGCAGGTTTAGCCCATACAAAAATGCAAAGGATAACTGCAACGACTGGCAACAATAGACAGAGGGTAAAAAAGTGTACCAACAGCCCCCACTCCAAAATTAAAAAAAACATAGACATGTCAAATTTTTTTACAGAAACTGGAAAAAGTCTCCTATTTTTACGAAGTGTACAGGAATTTATAGAACTGTTGGCAATCCTACAGGGGAAATGAAGCATTATACAGTTCCTATTAAAATCAATGGGCTGTCCATTTAATAGAGGTAGGTGCCAAGTACTCCTGGGACAGACATTCTTTTCAGCTATTCTACACTTGGGCTAATTGATGGAGCTCCGCAATAGTTCTCCTCTTAACTCCCAAAAGAGTATTGGAAAATGGGAAAATGGCATCCCCTTTAAAATGTTTATAAAAGGTCCAAACAATTAGAAATAAGAAAATTAGAAAAAAGACATTTGGTAACTATTTTCTTTACCCATACCATAGAAAGTAGGGGGAGTTGTCTAGGAAAAATAAAAAAAATCCCCATGGAATGGTGTAAAAATAAAAAAACAAGAAATACTCACCTTTTCCACTTCACTATACAGTAGCTGCTGCACCAAAACTCCCAGTCCTCCACTGGTCTCCGCTTCTTCCTACTCTTAAGACCTGCTCATTCAGCCAATAAGTGACCACAGCAATGTCCCTCCTCAGTTACTGATTGGCTGAGCAGGCAGGTCCTGTGAGGGTGGGACGGCATATAACACAGAAGAAACAGAGACCAGTATAGCAGCTGTGGGAAATCAGAGGAGGTGAGTATAGTATATTTATTAAATTTAAATATATATATATATATATATATAGCCTGGAGACAAATTTTGCTTTTGGTGAGACAACCCCTTAAAGAACGCTTTGACTGTATGTCTTTTGAAGATCATCAAATGCAATGCAATGTCTTTTGTAGGATTTTCACTCAATTCTGGTGCTTTTTAGGACCAGTGTTTCTTTATAGTTTTGTAGGAATTTTTTTTTACAATTGAAAAATGCTAAAAAAAAACAAAAAAAAACAAAGCCGTTAAAAGTGAATGCATAAAAGAACACCAACCAAAACTAAATATAATTTAAAAAACAAACAAACACACAAAACAGTCAAACTTTTTTTTTTTTTACTTTGCTCAATCCCTGTCTACGGATACCACACAGCAGCCATGAGTGAATACGCACATGCAGGGTAATAAAATGCGTTCATGTTTATAATATCCCCTCATAGGAAATACTTTCCAGACATCGTCGCTCCTGTATCTGCTCGAAGAAAGTCATTAGGAAAATGTAAGAAAAAATTCTATATAATGTATAAAGTAGAAGGCAGCGAAAAGGTTATTAGCTAATAATAGTCTGATGACCTCTAGTTCTGGTGTCTGGAGAGATAGGGTAAGTCAATAGAGCTGGAAGGCAGGCTTGGAAGGTAATTGAAGGAGAAAGGAAAGGTTTCCTTCTATCAGACTGGAAACTTTCATGGCTGAACATCTGGTCTGGGATTTTCTCTGTCTTCCTCTGTCAGGGCTGCTGTAGTAAGGGGGGTTATAGGGAAGGCAGGGGGAGGGAGCAGGAGCACTGGAGAGAAAGTGTCAGGAGGAGATGCAGTGTGGGGAACCTCTGTGCTGGAACAATGTATCTAGGCTTTGAAGAAGTGCTGAGAGCACAAGGCACTGCAGGGCACACTGGCTTGTTGGTGTATCACACCTCCTCCTCCTCCTGGGACCTGCATTGCTCTATCTAGCTGCTGCATTCCCAAGTAAAGTGCAGTAATGCTGTGGGATTTACAATGACATCCAAGAGGAGATCAGCCAAATTTCTGCTGAGGAGGTCTCTGAGCGAGCAATTAAAGGACTCCACCACCAAGGCTTGGGACCTGCTGTGGAAAAATATCCGGGAAAAGCGCCTGGCAGGTCAGTGCCTTCCTGCATCCAGACACAATGCAGTAAAATGACACTCGCCTATAGTGCTCTTTTTTTTTTTTTTTTTTTTTTTTACCAAGGATTTTTTTTTTTTTAATTTGTCTATTGACCCTTCTATTCTGCAGTCTCAGTGCTTAATAGTGTCTGCCTGCTGACAAGGTGACTGCTGTGTTGTGAGCTTGCACTGCAGACCGCTGTCATCCGTGTGTCCTATGCAGTGTCCTTGCAGCATTGCTTTATATTTAGACGATCAAAGCGATTAAAGTTTAAATGTAACCACGTACAACCATGTAAACTACATAGAGGTAATGAATGAGTTTAGCAGGTTCATAGAACAAGCATCATTGTGGCTTTGAAGCGCAGCTGCAAAGGTTTAGAGGATTTATGTCATGATGAGTTATTGATAGGTAAATCTATATTAGTCTTGGTCACATGACACCTTTGTAGAGATGGGAGAGAGTACACTGCAGGTATGTGATGCGTGATGTCAATCACAGCTAAATAGCATATGCTGTCTGTCCTGATAGATGATACATGTTGTTTGTGCCTTCCATAGATCACCTGCTCATGTACTATTATAGGTATTATACATCATGTATAGAATTAAATGCTTTCTTGCAGACACTAATAGATGTCCTTAAGGGGGTTTATTTCATGCTCAGATAAACTTATGTCATCACTAAGCATGTAAAAAATGGTGCAAGGCAAATTTATAGAATACCAACATTTGCGCTTGTTTCGTCAAATTGTAAAGTCATGCACTCTACACTGCTACTGATACATGTCATATACCCTATTCTGTCCACAATTCTGTGGTTCAGTGTAATTGCCATATGGCTGGTGTCACAGTATTTTTTATTTTATTTTTTTGCATTTTCCCCCATGCTGTACACTCTAGCAAAGGCATTTTTTTCCCATAGGCTTATCTGTAAAAAAAAATAAAAAAAAAATTATACAACCAAATTATTATACAACCAACGGCTTTTATTTGACGTTAAATAATAGCCATTTAGGGGGAAACACGATTGAGATCCGCTGCGGATCCCTTGCCTGTCATTTTGAATGAGAATACATACTCGCAGAGTGATTGACATCCCGCTGTGAGTATGTAAGTGACAGCCCCCTTAACCCCCCGCCGGCCGGAGCATACTGTACCTGCTCCATGCTCCGGCTTGCTTTGGGGCTTCCGCCATGTGGACATCCAGCTCAGCTAATCAGTGGCTGTGGCGGGGCAGCGCACTGATTGGCTGAGCGGGAAGTCCAGCCGGGAACCCCTGAAGCAAGCCGGAGCATGGAGCAGGTACAGTATTCTCCAGCAGGCAGGGGGTTAAGGGGGCTGTCACTTACATACTCGCAGCGGGGTGTAAATCACACTGCAAGTATGTATTCTCATAGAAAGGCAGCAGATCTGGTGTGTGTGTGAGTCTACCTTAAGGCTATGTTCCCACTACAAGATTCTAGTCGGCCACCTTTTCCCGTTAAATGATGGAACGTTCCCGTAGTGGGAACATAGCCTGTATGTGCATTGTGTTTTTTAGCATTTTTGTTCACTTGAATCACATGATGAATGAATTGCAAACACAACAGAAAAAAAACTTTAAAAATCGAATGTACAAAAATACACTATTTTGGAAAAATGCTACAAAAACTGAATCAAAACACATAAAACACACACAAAAACCGCTTACTAGCTGCCCCTTAGTTTTTTCTAAGATATAGGAATTTTAATAAGGATTATAGGGATTTTGGTTGACTATCTTCATGTTTCCCCAAATAGATGGGCAGGAATTTCATTTAATAAAGGGGGTTTGGGGTAAAGTGGTCAGTGACTGGAGTTGGAGGAAGCTATACGGATGATGAAGATGGAATACTGTGTCCAGTTCTGGAGACCTCACCTACAAAAGGATATTGATAAAATAGAACAGATCCAAAGGTCCCCACAATTATATATCAATCTGGGGTTTTCTTTCCACAATATAATGCATTACCACCTTTATTTGGAATCCATGTAATACTGAATATGATATAACATGATACCTGCTAGTGATGCTGAAGTGTATCTAACTGTATGAACTAATGTGTATCTATTTGTATTACCTGCTCCAGGTTTAATGGGACATAAAGCTTTCACCTGTCTTCTCTGCTGGTGAGATAAGGGCGCTGTGTCAATATCTCCCACCCTCTGCTTCTGGGACAGGTGCATGGAGGGGAGGCAGAAGCTTCCAGGGGGATCTCTATAGAAACAGACTGGCATGGTGCATCTAGCAGAAACAGACTCAAGGGCAGTGAAAGAGAATGGTAACTCAATTAGAGTTATCCAGCGCTACAAAAACACGGCCACTTCTACAGACAGCACCACTCTTGTCTCCAGTTTGGGTGGGGTTATGCAACTTGGTTCCATTGAAGTGAATGGAGCTTATTCTTTGATTAATGAAAGTTATACTTCTCTCTCATGGTTTTCTAGAGCTTGGCTTACTGTTATTCAATAGAAGCCTTAAATCTGTAATTCCAATTAAAAATAAAAACATTGGTGACCACACCTACTATACTTATAATGAGCAGCGGACCTGTGCGTCCTTCCATAGCTCTCCATGCAAGACAAAGTGGATTCCGCTTCCTTCTACTCATGCCCATTGCAAAGCATAATCACAGTACTAAATTATACAATAATGGGTAAAACTGCTACTGAAAAAGATTTGAGGAAATTGATGGATAGTAAAATATCAGTTTTGGTGACCAGCGCCAGGCAGCTGCTGCCAAGGCTAATGCAGTAAATTCTCATAATAAGAACACAGTTTTGCCTCTGTACAGATCACATGTGGGATGCTGTGTACAGTTTATAAGAAGGACATGGTTGAACTGTAGCAGGTGCAGAGGTGGGTATCCAAGATAATGAAGGGAATCTATTCTGTAGGATTACCGGTTAGACTTTAAAGGGGTTATACAGTGAAAATCTTTTTATTTGAAATCAACTGTTTTTTGAAAGTAAGGCTGATGGGAAAAAACGGATACAACTATGTGCATCCAATTTTATCCGTTTTTCCATTTACTTCCGTTATAAAAAAAAAAAAATGGATCAAAACGAATCTGTTTTTTTTTAGCGTACACAAAAACGTGGTCGACTTCATTTTTGTGTCCACTAAAAAAAACGGATCCATTTTGATCCATTTTTTTTTTTATAATGGAAGTCAATGGAAAAATGGATCAAAACGGATGCAAACACATGCATCCGTTTTTTCTATCTGTTTTCTGCAAAAAAACGGATGAAAAAACCAGATTGCAAAAATGTAGTGTGAACCCAGCCTTGTATAGATTTTTAAAGTTAGTTATATAGATTTTTAATTTACTGGTTTCTGAAAGTTATATAGATTTTTAATTTACTTCTATTTAAAAATCTAAAGTCTTCCAGTACTTATTAGCTGCTGTATGTCCTGCAGGAAATGTTGTTTTCTTTTCAGTCTGGCACAGTGCTCTCTGCTGACATCTCTGTGCAAGACAGGAACTGTCCAGAGCAGGAGAGGTTTTCTATGGGGATTCTATTTGCTGCTGCTCTGGGCAGTTCATGACAAGGACAGAAGTGGCAGCAGAGAGCACTGTGTCAGACTGAAAAGAAGACAATATTTCCTGCAGGACATACAGCAGCTGATAAGCACTGGAAGACTTGGGATTTTAAAAAAGTAAATTAAAAATCTATATAACTTTCTGAAACCAGTTGAACTGAAAGAAAAAGATTTTCGCTGGAGTACCCCTTTAATGGGTCTGGGCCTTTTCCCAGTTTTATTAACTGCAGTATATAAAATATCTGGAATATATGTTATAATTGTAAAATATTTGCCATCTTTGGATTATTTTGAAATATGATTTTGGCACCAACAAAACAGGCACCTTAGCATATAGAATCCCTCACTGAACTACATTGCCCAGCATTCCTGTTCCCTGGGAAGCACTGGGGAGCTATTAGAGTCTCTCTATATATAGTTTAATGTGAGCTTTTCACTGCTGCCATGCATTATTTATCTGCCTTGTAAATGTTTAACTGTTTATTGGTTGATTTTTTTTTTAACATTCATAACAATAGTTTACAATCTGTCATCCTGAGACTATTCCTCAATAGACATGGAATCATTGGTTGAAGACAGCTGAAGTTAATATATACCTCATTTTCGGGTTGGTATACACTATGGAGGAGATTCATCATCATGCACCCCTGTCGTATGCCATGGAAAGGGGGCAGATTCACCCATTTCTTGTGGTGTATGCCAGCCATATTCCCTGCTTGCCTGATGGGAGGGGGAAGAGGTGCGGCAAGGTGGAGAGGAGAAGTGGCCTCCTCCTGTGCCAGATTTATTAAAGTGTAAACCAGGAAAAAATCTACACCTGCTCTAAGCAGGTGTAGATTTGTGCTGTAATGCCTGTGCCAGGCTCTGGGTCAGCCTTCTGTACTAAGAGGCATACACCTCTAATTGTAGGAATTGTAGTTCTGCAACAGCAGGAGAGCTGCAGTTGCCCATCCCTGGGGTAGATCAAAATCACAGGTTAGACTTCTAACCATGGTTGTTAGTCCTCTTGACGTCTGGTTCCTGTTCTTCTCTGCCTAGCGCAAAGATGCTTCTTCTTCTGCTGCTGCTGTTTGGCTATGGCCTGTAGGGCCACTTAAAGGGGCAGTGTGTACACCCAAAACCAGTGCCCCCCCCATCCTGGTTATGCACTGCCTACATAAGCCAGCCTTGCCCACTCCTTGGTGCCTGAGCAGTTTGTGGTTTTCCATAATAAAGGTATTTCTAAGAAGTTGAGATCATGTGTTTGATCCTTGCCTGACCTCTCAACTCCGCCCCTGCCTGACCCTCCAGTACTATACAATCCAGTACTATACAGGCCTGTATATGACCCATACTGCTGACCCTAAACCCTTGCCAGGATCACTTTTCCTGTGCTTGATCTTGCTACTTTCTACCAGTCCATGGACAAAGACCCTCCTCTGAGGTCCGCTGAGCTATCCTCGCTCCACACCATTATAGCACCCTCTGCCAACTAAGTCCTCATTCCACATACTCGGCCATATCCACTCCCCAGCTTGGCCCAAAGTCAAACCAGCTGGGTACAAAACTCTGTTCACAAACCAGAGAAGCCTTATGGTTGCCAACAAGACAAAGTTATGCTTTCCAATACTTTGAAAAAAATGATGTGCTGACATATACCAGAATAGCAGATGACGGAATGCTACCCATTAGAATTTGCTGGCATGTATCTTGCATGTTTACACCAAACATACTGTGTACAGAGCTAGACATCTAATTTTTTTTGTAACGCTAGGTTACTGTAGTTTAAAATGCGTGGGGATTTCTGCTTCCATAAAAGGTTGGAAGGTCACATTGACGTGATTGGCCTTGTGAGCTCCACATCTTTTTTTTTTTAACAATCAGTCTATGGTGGTAATGTTTATCTGTATTGGGATGGCTTGCCTTTGTTACTGCCCGTTGGACATTCCTCCAGGGATTGTTGCTCCTCTTAACCCTCTGTCAAACAGCTCAGTTACAGCTTGAGTGAGCAGAGGACCTGGGCTTAATGCCCACAAGTAGCAGCCAGCATGCTAAATGGAACTGTGTTTAGATTACAATCAATTAGGTTTGGCTTCCAGGAATATGTGGCCACTTGTCGAGAACATTTTCCTATTGCCCGTCTCATTCTTTTTTTCCTCTTAACAGAGCTAAACATTGCAAATCAAGAGTAATACTAATTCAGGGTAATGAGATATAAATATATAAAGGAAAACACTTGTTACTTGACACTTTGATGTGTGTGCTCCGATTAGAGGCTATGACCCCCTGGTGTCTGACTGTAAAAAGACAAGATAGCGACTCGAGGCCTCGTGCCCGGTGACTGCGGCTCAACAAAAATAGACTTATTTATTTTAGAAATAGCGATGCGACTCACGAGGAGGCCGAAAATCCTATTCTTGGAAAACACAAAATTCTCCCCGCTCATTTGTCACTACGTTCAGACTGGTCCTATCTAAATATTATTCTATTTACGCAGCAGCTGCTTCATAAGTCTCGCTGTGTACCAGAACACTGCTCTTATCCCACTGGCCGAAATGTGCTACTGCCGTGGCCAAGGGGTGCTGAGGTCTTATGCACCAGGTGGGCGTTTGGGGATTTGTGGCTGGTTCACTTGTCACAGTGGCTCTTACTCATACTCTTACTCATACTCATACTCTTGGTTAGGAGCACCACACATAGAAGACTGCCTTTTGCCCAGCCAGATCAGAGAGTACCAGGTTGGGCAGTACGAACCCCGGGCCTATACAACTGAGCGTGGCAGACTCCTCGAGACCTCCCAAGGCAGCCGTGTGTGGATCAGTAGGATACGTCAGCTTAAGCTCTTTGTCCTACTGGGGATCAGTCTCTTGCCTCTTGAAGACTGTCCTGACAAATCTGGAGAAAGATCCCTGGCATAGATAAGGTTGCCCTAGAAGACGGTTACGCCTCCTGTGGGTTTAGCACTGCATCTTAGCTAGAGTCTCTTTCTTGAAGTGAATCTTTATCTTTTGTTACTGACAAGGGCTCTGGCCCGGGTATATACTGCAGCAGGAACTCTCTGGGTTGCTTGCTTCTTCCACCATACACTAGACAAAAAGACCTCCCACCAGGAACTTACTAGGGGTGACCGGTCTAGCCTCCTATTGGTGGGGCTGTAAAGAAAAGAAGAGGGAAAGAGTGTGAGTGGTGGTCTGGTGTGTGAGGTACCTGCACCTGTGATTGGTCATAACAGTGACCATAGGAACACACAGTTAACCCTTGGCATACCTTCAGCTGTGCTCTTATAAACAGACAGATAGGGGGGAGTGAGACACTAAGTGGAGAAAGTGCGAAAGGCAGCTTCATCCCCCAGTGTGACAACTGACAGAGTTATCTTTTACCTGGGTGACACAAAAGATAGTAAAATACCCATACCATGAGACTACACTGCGTATTGTTGTGTGTGATGCCATTATATTTGCAGTACTGTATTATTGTTTATAATATAGATTGTAGAGTCTTGTGATCAGGGCCCTCACTCCTCAAGTTTGACTTGATGGTTATGTGTATCTCTATAAGTCTCATTTTGTCAATGTATGTACCCCCAGCATTGTAAAGTGCTGCTGAATATGTTGGGGGTTTAAATAAAATTATTATTATTAATCCTATATTTGCACATTGAAAGCAGTTTCATCAAATTACATTTAAAGGTCTTTTAAGTTAAAGCTATATGGAGCTACCGGAGAGAGTAGATTACAGCACTTGCCTCTTTCTGGCGGCTCCATAGAGAATGACTCTCTTCAAAACAAAAAAGCCAGGGGCAGATGTGGAGATTGCTGGGGGGATGGTACACAGAGGTTAGACCTCCCGCAATTTCTTACTTTTCCTCTATACTGTGGATAAATATATATATATATCCCTTGCCCCACATATGGACAGCTCGATAGATCGGTGCTTGCTTACATCAAGTCTTCGGGCTGTGTAATACATGCCTGGGAAGGGGGTGCGTGATTGAAAAAAAGAAACTATACTCACCTCCCTGGCTCCTGTGCCATGCCCAGTATGTTACAGTGCCATCACCGCTGTGCAGTCAGTTTTAGGTTGTGGGGCCGTGATGGTTGTTATTATTAAACAAGTCCTCTGCCTGGACCATTTAAAGGGGTTATCCAGTGTGACAAAAACATGGCCCTATTTACACCACTCTTGTCTCCAGATTGGGTGGGCTTTGAAACTAAGTTCCATTGAAGTGAATAGACCTTAACTGCAAACCACACCTGAACTGGAGACAAGAGTGGGGCAAAAGTGGCCATGTTTTTGTAGCACTGCATAACCCCTTAAAAGTTGGCGGATAGTAAGTTGTATGTCAGTGCCATATGAATATATCAGAAAAAGTTTTGAGAAGCAGGCCCAAACCTATCATCTCATAAAGCAAATAGGTATAGGTCATTGATTTGTATCTTCATGTCTTGTATCTTTTCTGTACGGCATAGAACAGCATTTTTCATTGTGTCACTGGCCATAAAGGACTATTATTGATTCCTATGCCCAATGGAGAGATTTTAGTGAAAGCAGATAATGGACCATAGCCGTACCATCCATTAGTCTGCCTGGTTTTAGTTTGACAGATAATAATAGGCAGACAGTGATCCAAGGCTACCTACAGCGCTCCTGACCAGGGTCATCCTGTAATTCTGCTGCCATTGATCTTACAAGAAGTCTCTATAATATAAGTTGCTCATTTTATGAAGTGCTAAAGGTTTCCTAGTTCCAATGAATCTGATCTGCTCAACTTCGAAATATTTGGGGTTTCTTGGGGATTGTATTGATCCTATGTAATTGTTTATTATTCTATTTTCCGTGTTTATGGAAGAAGCTCTTGCGTTCCATACAAAAACCTTTATAAAAAACATAATAGAACTGACTTTGATGAGTGAAAAGAGTTGTTAGCACCACTTGACATCTTGAATTTCCAGCTGTGAATGTCAAGTTGTTGGGAAATAATCTGTAAAATTGCATATTGTGTGGTCGGCTGTCAGTGTTTGATGGTAATACCTTTTTGGCATCTGGAATTAGTAGCCAGGTAATAGTTGCTTTATACTTGTCAACTGAAGCGACTTGATAGGTAACTGAGAGAAATGGTCGTATGTGCCCCTCACTTATTTTCAGAAATATGTCAGTTTGCCCAATTTAGCTGTCAGAGAAATGTGTGACCTGAAAATAGCAGATAATCATGTGTTGTCTATCTTAGAAGCATATGCTAGCCTAAACATAATAAGACGTATATATTCACCTGGGCCTCCTTCCTGTGGGCCGCAGTGCTGCACTTGCCCCCTCTTAAAGGGGTTATCCACCTAAGAGCTAAAAAAATCAAATGTTCCCACACCCAGTCCCCCTGAATATTTTGAGCTGTCTCCTGTCTTTCTAGCTGCCGCCATTCCTGAGTTACAAGTTATTCTAAAAGCCAATCTATAACCAAGATAGAAACCTACATTTCCCATCATGCATCTCCCTGATTGGTCTGTTTGCATACTTGCCTCCTTTCTTTCCTGCCCACTGCTGTTGTTACTATTGTACAATAAACACAGGACAGTTTTTTTTTCACAGATTTTGCATCACATTACCCCAGTATGTATTCCATACTAGCTGATGATGTAGCAGAGCTGACGCGCGCATGGTGTAGCAGAGCTGATGTGCGCATGGTGTAGCAGAGCTGATGTGCGCATGGTGTAGCAGAGCTGATGCGCGCATGGTGTAGCTATGTGCTGCATAACGAGCATCTGTTTACTGGGGGGTGGGGGTTGTAGTGTAGGTTTAGATCACTGCTTGCTGACTGTGAATGAAAACATTCTAGTTCCATCCAGAACACCTATAACACTTACAATATACAGAGCTGTGACACAAAGACACATACATACAAGAGCATTCACTGACAGCAAGAAGAGATAGAAGAGATACATTGCTTATGTTAGCCATCCATAGAGATTGTCAGTTTGCATGCAGGATGTTGCTGTCTTGCTGTATCATCCACTGGTAAAGAGAGACTAGTCTTGGTTAAAAATAAGTTGGAAAAAAAAGAAAAAATTGGCAGCACCTCTATGCCTCTGTTCACACTGCAGGTTGCACGCTGCATGTGGCTAAAGTACAGACAAAAATACAAAAAGTGAAACAGCAACCCACAGATGCAAGATCTTACCTTATATATGTCCCCTGGTGTACACACGATAAAAACCTGCTCTGTAGATATTGAAAAATGAGGATCTTAGCAAACCGGATCAGAGTGTACCATGTTACCACGTTAAGGTGTCCTCAAAGACATGGTCCCTACTCTAGTGTGTACACTGGGAGGAGTATATACAGTAAGATCTTGCACTTGTGGGTTGCTGTTGCCCTTTTTGTAATTTTGGTTAAAAATAAGTTGTCATGGCTGTCCAGGTTAGATGAAGAGAAAAAAGGAAAAAAACATGCTGTCAATCAGAGCAGATGTCACTGGATGTAAGTATAGTGTAATCCCTAATATGTTCTGCAGAGTGTCTGTGTACAACTGGATGTTGGCCCCGTGGTCCCTAGGATGGCAGCCTGTTCGGGGGGGGGGGGGGTTCAGCATCAGTAGCCACAGTCAGACAGTCAGTAGCGCAACAGGCTTTTGGTCTGGAGCTACCGCATGTGGTTGTGAACTGCAGGTGAGGCCTGGGGGTGTCAGTTTGGGATGTTAGTGACTAGAAAAGCATGAACTGCAAATACGGGCCGGGATCTTGGATTATAGGGTATTGTATGTAATATAGATGAAGAACCTTTGGACAAACAAGCGCTTCTACTGCTACTAGTAGGTTAAACGTATTAAGCTGGGAAGGGACAAAATCAATGCTCCTTCATACCCTGATGTTACTAGACTGCAGCTGTTTTGTTACCTGGTTATGGAGAATAGGGGGGACCCAACATCCTTAAAAAAAAAATTTTGAAAAAAGAAGAAAAAAAAGTGTAGAGCCCCCAGCCTGCTACCGCCCCAGACCAGGAACACCATTTCTTGATGCTCCAGGGCTACTGGTGCCCCCTGACAGTGGGTAATAGGGTAATATTTGGGGGTCAGTGTTAGCCATTTTACAGGCTAACACTAAGCCTCAGTGAGTAAAAAAAAAATACACTAAAGAAAAAAATATATACACCTCCACATCCTTCATTAACTATTTAATAAAAATAAATAAATAAATAATGCCGGTCATCAACATAGTCTATCAAATTTGACATAGTCCTCAGGTTACTGTTATCTAAAAGAAACAAAAAATGGAGAAAAAAATGTTAGTAAATGAACGGTTCTCTTCACTGCTGCGCTAGTGGCTACTGAATGTGGTCTTCAACTGCAGGTGGGACCTGGGGGGGGTGTCAGCGCAGCATGTATTGCAAATACAGGCCTGGATCTTAGACTATATCAGGGATGGGGAACCTTCACTGTTGCAAAACTACAATTCCCATCATGCCTGGACAGCCAAAGCAAAGCTTTGGCTGTCCAGGCATGATGGGAATTGTAGTTTTGCAACAGCTGAAGGGCTGAAGGTTCCCCATCTCTGGACTATACGGTATGTGATATAAATGAGGAACCTTTGGACAAACAAGGGCTTCTATAGACTTGTAACTCTGGAAAGAAGGACGGAGAATAAAGATGTTTGTAATAAAAGGTTTGGGCAGTTGGGAATGTTGGCAGACAAGACTGGCATTTAATCCTGCAGAACAGTCCAGCATCACTTTATAGTCATCCCACAATGCAGACAGTATAGGCCGGACAGTATATAACCGGTCCTGTAATCATCGGTGTCACTCACAGCCCTCTCACTGTCAGTGGAATGTACTCAATAAACTTAGTTATTTATCTGAGAGTCTATAGAGAAACAGTTGTAGCATGGATAATGCTGACTTTCCATGGAGAGTAATATGTACTGAGTGGTTTTCCCTCCAAGCTATATAATGTACAGCTGTGAACGGTTATGAAAGCATAGAATCCAATTCTGGTTTTCAGCTTTTTATTTCACCCAATGAGCAGATTGATATTGTGGGACTTTTTAAAGTTTTCCTCTTATTTGTTAAATGTTATGAAATGTCACAGAGACAGAGACATGTCACAGATTTGATCAGTGAAGATCGGGGTGTTCCCTATCATCAATAGAGTTCTTCAGGATTTGAAAAACATGGATGAGTTGTAAGACCCTAATTACAACCTAAGGCCATGTTCACATGGCATATGTGACCGGTTGTTCTGTCACAGGTCACAGAACGGCCGGTGTTACTGAAGATCCTCCTGGGTGGTACTGCCCTGCACTTTTTAGAGAGGTTCCTGGCATAGGCAAGAGTTTTCCTAGGTGGCTTCTCTCCCCTAAGTTAAGCTTAGCACTGCATATTTGCTATAGTTACTTGCATAAAGATATCTTGAGTTGCTATCCTTGGTTGTTGTCAGGGGTCCTGGCCAAAGCCAGGCCCTGGCTTAACTTCTGCAGAGACTGGGTTTTTGTTTTGCTGCCTCTCACACTGAATACTATGCCTGAACTGAACTCACTTTCTCCACCAAGCTAACTCCTCCTACAAAGGCCAAAACTAAACCCTCCTGTGAGTGGTGGGGCTGAGAATGTGTAAAAAAGAGAAGACAAGAGATAGGACAAGAGAGAACAATCACCTCCAATTGGTCAGCAATATAACACATGGTACAAAACAACTAACCCTTAATACTTCAGCTGTGCAACAGTGTAGACAAAACAGCAGTGACACCTAGTGGGGAAAACACAGTACTACATCTCCCACTCTTAAGAACCCGAGAAAATGACTTACTAAGGTGCCATAGACAGCACCAGTGGTGGGATACCACAGTTATCTTTGCCTAATCCTACAAAATCCACTTAGATCGGCATATGTGACGCCATTCTTAGTAAATTCCTCCCATTGTGTATAATCTGTCCATAAAGAGGTTTTCATGGAACAAGCATTGATCACCTTTATTTATCACCTTTCCATTGGATAGCTGATAAGTATAGATCGGTGATTAGTATCTATGGCGAGGAGGAGTTTGGCTGGAGCAGTGGTCAAGCATGCACTTTGCTAACCTATTCGAACTGTATAAGAATGATGGCATGTATACTGTAACAAGGTAACATGGTATACCAATGCCTCTTCATTGCTATTGGACTGCAAAGACTGACAGACTGGCTACAATGCATGGCCTTTTATACATCTACACGATACATCGTCACACAAACATCCTGTTTATTCCAGAACTTTATGCATTCTTTTACCTCAGTTGCCTAATGAAAATTGTTCCTATAATTATAACTATTGAACCTTTAATAAATTCCCTTAAAGCTACATTTACACAGTGAAAACAACGGCCATTGATGTGCACACAGTGCATTAACTATGGCCGTTGTTTACTATGGCTGTATAAAATAATAAACATGTCTATATTCCACGGCCGCAGTTCACAAAAAACGGCCATTGATGTGCACACAGTGCATTAACTACAGCTGTATGAAATAATGAACATGTGTATATTCCACTGCCGCAGTTCACAAACAACGGCTGTAGAAAATAGACAGTTCACACACTGTGTGGCCGTCCTACCGGCCGTAGTGTGAATGAAAGTCAATGGTTAATTGATTTTTATTCACACGCATACGGCCAGTAGACTTCTATGGGTGGAAAATATTGATTTTTATGCACACCCATATGGCCAGTAGACTTCTATGGGTGGAAAATATTGATTTTTATTCACACCCATATGGCCATATGGCTATATGGGTGGAAAATAATGTTACACCCATTACCTCAAAAAGGCGTAATACATCGGCCGTTGTTTGACACTCAAAGTAACGGCCGAACATGATCAGTGTTAAATTGATGTTTATACAGTGTGAGAACATAGGCTATGTACTAACAGAAAGGCTGTCACTAAAGAACAGCTGTTGTTTAACACTAAACCAAGGCCGTTGTGGTAACGCTAGACCATGGCCATTGTCTCATATGTGGATGAACATCACTTTATTTGAAATGGAATGCGGGCACATTCGGGTGTGCCCGCACTCCAATTAGCCATAGCCCACAATGTAAATTACGGCCGGGAACCGTACTTTACACTGTGAGCACAGGCTATCTTGTACGGCCGCTGTTCACTGAATAGCAGATGCACAAAATAGATCTGTCAGTTATTTCGTGTGGCCGTAGTGTATACAGCGTGTATACACTACGGCCATTGTTCAATATACTCTAAAGTAATTTCACACTGGCGATAAACAGCGGCTTATCTTGCAACTTGCTACAACGGCCAGTGTTTATTGTTCCAATACAGCTTGTAAATGTGGCCTCGCGATTTAATATGCAATAGCCTTGTAAATCCACCAGGTGGCAGTGTTCTTGCAGCAGTAAAAGTTTTATTCGTTAGTCACTTCTTATAACGCAAAAGAGGCAATATTCATTTATTTACTGATGTTTACATTATTATTATTATTATTATTATTATTGTTGTTGTCTGCCTCACCTCTATTATTATCAGCGCTGAGCACTAGCTTCTGTGAGATCAGCCATATTATGGACGGTTGTTGTGTAATCTCTTTAGGCTTTAACTAGATTTTAGATGTAATTGTTTGACTCATCTGGCTTCCTTCTTTATTATGACTGAGCCCAGATCTGCCGAACTGTATGTGCACACAGCAGACTCGTGACACCCAGGCGGGATCTGGGAAATGTTTCCAGGTTTGGCATTACAACAGCAGGTCCTGAGCAGGGTATGCCCATGTATAGCGTAATCACTATCTAAGAGACCTAGGAGAGAAATACTTTAGAGAGCTACAGCAGAGGATCCACTACTGACTATAGGTGGTGGTCACAGCCCACCTCCTCCAGGTGACAGAGCATGCCCTCAACACTCAACACTACAACCCAATTATCATCTAGAACAGGGGTAGGAAACCTTGGCTCTCCAGCTGTTGCACAACTACAACACCCATCATTCCTGCAAAACTACAACTCCCATCATCCCATCAAAACTTTGGCTGTCCCAGGATGATGGGAGTTGTATTTTTGCAACAGCTGGAGAGCCAAGGTTCCCTACCCCTTATATAGAATATGAATTTTAAAACAATGATATAGTGGCAAGAATATATTTCCCATTCTGATCAATAGGGGTCTTCCTATTGGGACCCCTACCAATCCCAAGAATGAAGCAAAATTGCACCCTAGGGTGAGTAGAGAGTGTGTGGCCAGTTGTTAGGCTCCCGGCTGCCATGACAATCCATTGGCCTTCTACCAATATATTACAGGGGCAGTTTAGGGGTAACAAGGAGAATTTAGGAGGTGAAGTAGTTTTCTCCATTCCTGGCTGTAGCTTATGGGAACAACCAGCCGACCCAATGTACTGTTACGTTAAGGAGTGGGAGGGGTTTTAAAGGGGTTGTCTAGCAAAAACAATTTAAGGTCTATTTGAGCGATGACAAGCTGTCATTATCATTATATTATTATTATTATTCTTTAAAACACCTGTTTTCTAACTGTAATTATGCCAGTTGCCAGTAGATGGTGCTACAACAACACGTCCATTGCATTTCATAAACTGCACATAACTTTCCAAGAACTGGAGAGAGGAGAAGCCAAGCTGCCACCGGCCTAAAGATTTTAAAAAGATGATAATTAAAACAATAATTTTAATTGTTTGAGAATAGTAGAATTTTTAACAGATTAGAACAGCAGATATTTTTCAAAATGTTCAGATGGACGTTACTTTTTTGCATGCAGATGTAGTGGCCGACAGATTAGCGTCACACTACTCTCCTCTATAGTACAAAAAATTAGCTATTGCTTACATTCCCACTTACCATATACCAAAAAATGTCTATCTATCTATCTATCTATCTATCTTATAACCATGCACTGACCTGGTATAAAGGGAATTAATTTTTATTCTATTCTCTGTAGAAAAAGCAGAGATATAAACATAGGAAACTCCCAAGCAGACAATCTACAAAGCTGAGGGTTTTGTGGGCATGCTCTGTTAATTTGCAAGGAGGGGTAGGAGGTGAGCTGTGACCATCAACTGCTCTAAAAGGTGGATCCTGTGTTATCTATATACACTGTAGGTGTCACCTTTCATTATAATCCCACCTGTAGGTGACTACTGACTACTAAAATGTCATCTACAAAAAGAAAGGGTTATCCTATTGTGGCCAGTGCAAAATGCAAGATTTCCGGATTATTTTTATTAAAAGCGTTTTCTAGGATTTCATGGCCTATAACTAATCAGTATCAGATTGGTTGGTGGAACATCCAGCACCACTGCTGTCATGGCCACCGCATATACAGAGAACTGAACTGAAAGCAGTGCCATACGTTGTGTAATGGCCATGCTGGGTTACTGCATCTCTGCTGCCATTCATGTCAATGAGAGTAACGCAATCAACCATCTCCAATAATTGGAAGGGGGGACCCTAGATCCCACGTTCCCTGATATCGCACCACTACCACCATAGCAGCAGTGTACTATTCCCCTAGGTATCTTAGCTGCTTCATCTAGCAGGCCACATGCCGTCTCCTTCTCCAGCTATGACTGCGCTGCCCTTTTCAGTTGTTTCTGGCACATGTACAGCTGGAAAGGAAGGTGAATGTGAGAGAACTTCCAGACCTTCCTTATTTTCCATATTAAATCAAGAGCCAGTTCTCATTGTTCTAGCATTCACATCTACTATTGTATTTTTACCCTCAGATACTTCTTTAAAAAACAGATGTTTGGCATGTAAGGGCGACTCAAACGCTGCTCCCCACCATAAATCTTGTTCTATATAATGTACACACACACAACCGCACTAGTGGGAATTGGTATTGTAAAGCCAGATGTGCTTATATGAGGGAAGCATCACGTATAGGGAATAAATGGAGCCCAAAATGTAGTAAGGCCCTCCTCTCTGGAAGATATTCTACAAAAATTCATGTGTCTGGGTGTAATACAGCTTTAGCCTGTGGAGGGCGCTATAGCAGAGCAAATCTACAATGATAGACCTGACAACTAAAATCTCAAAACTGGCATTTCCTATCATGACTGAATCAGCACGTCATAATATATATATATATATATATATATATATATATATATATACACATCATTATATTATTAAAGTTATTTAAAAGGAAACTGTCACACTGAAGGTGCGTTTACACGAAACGATAATTGGCCCGATCGTACGATTAACGATGTGGGAGTAACAATTATTTTTTTCAGAACGATCAGCGTTTAGACGGTACATAATATCGTATGGAAAATCGTTTTGCGATCTCACACATTGGTTAAATCGGCGAACGGCTGTTTACACGGAACGATCTGCGAATTTTTTCCGTTTACGTTTACACGGAACGGCAAACGACGATTTGAGAACATGTTGAAAGATCAAAATGAACGATTATTCGCTCGTCGTTTGATTGTTCGCTGCGTTTACACGTACGATTATGGTTCAAATTCGATCGTTATCGTGCAAATTTGCACGATAATCGTTACGTGTAAACACACCATGAGACAGTCCAATCTACTGGCTTCATCTTAAAGAGCAGTAAGAGCTGAGTGGAATGATATATAACTCTGTTGGTTAATCTGGGGTCAAGTTGCTGATGAACTCACTGTGATTAATCCCCCCAGCATTACAAGGAAGCTACAATGTTGCAGATAAAGCCAGTCAGGGACTTATTTACATCAGCCATCTCAGAAAGGAGAAGAGAGGAGACAGAGACAAAAGCTCACACACAGATTTTTGTGTCTTCAGCAGAAAGCAGCAGCTCAGAACTGGGAGAAAGAGACTGAAAAAGTTTTATTTGAGTGGAATACCTCTTTAAATTCCTGCTTATGCTTGGCTTAAGAGTCCAGTGGGCAGTCCTAATAGCTGACAGTGATTTAAACCGCACTCTGGACTCCTAACCCAAGAATACGAAGGGTTTTTAGTCAATAATTTACAAGTAATACTAAATATAAATAATTAAACTATATATAAATATTAAACTGTACATCGTTCTTCTTGCTCTATGACATGATTGGACGCTTTTTTATAGATAGATTGAATGCAGTAGATTGGACACACTTTTATATTGGCAGGTCACCCTTCAAAGTATCCTAATTCAGTCAATTCACAATACACACTTTGTATAACATTTTCCCAGTGGATCATGAATGGCTTACACATGTCCATATGCATTTTGGCCCTCTCCTCAAGGTGAAATATTACCCCTCAGTCCCACAACAATGCTCTGTGTACTGATTAGGGGCAACAACCCCTGAAATAGCTGTCTGCAACAGCTGTCTAAACCCCAGTAATGTTCTAAGGCAGGGGTGGGGAACATTTTCCATGTCGAGGGCCATTCGGGCCTTAATAAAACCATTCGAGGGGCGCACTCAATGTTATACTGTGCGCGGCAGCGGGGTAGCGTGGGTTTGCAGCACCCCGGGCAAGGCAAAGTATTGTTCCCCTAGTGCCCCTGCTATTGTAGTGAACCCTCTGTGATGCACTTGTACCTAATGTGAATCCTTAGTGATGCCCGGTAGCCAGAGTTAACCCCCAGTGAGGCCCCTGGTACCTGTAGTTAACCCCTTATTGATGTGCCTGGTAGTCTAGTTAACCCCCCCAGTGATGCCCCTGGTAGTCAAAGTTAACCCCCCCTGTGATGCCCCTCGTAGTTATAGTTAACCTCCTGTGGTGCCCCTGGTAGTTATAGTTAACCCCCAGTGATGCCCCTGCTAGTCACAGTTAACCCCCAGTGATGCCCCTGGTAGTCATAGTTAGCCCCCTGTGATGCCCCTGGTAGTTATAGTTAGCCCCCAGTGATGTTCCTGCTGGTCATTGTTAATCCCCCAGTGATGCCCCTGCTAGTCACAGTTAACCCCCTGTGATGCCCCTGGTAGTTATAGTTAACCCCCAGTGATGACCCTGCTAGTCACAGTTAACCCCCTGTGATGCCCCTGCTAGTCATAGTTAACCCATGTGATGCCCCTGCTAGTCATAGTTAACCCCCAGTGATGTTCCTGCTGGTCATTGTTAATCCATCCATGATGCCCCTGCTAGTCCCAGTTAACCCCCTGTGATGCCCCTGGTAGTTATAGTTAAGCCCCCAGTGATGCCCTAGTAGTCTAGCTAACCCCCCAGTCATGTCCCTGGTAGTATACTTAGCCCCCAGTGTCTGCCCCAAATTTAAAAAAAAACAACATATCACACTTACCTTTCCTTACCTCCCACGCTGTCCAGGTCCTCTTCTCTCCCCTCTAGCCTGTGCCCGTCTTCTCCTGCAGGCGGCGCGCAATAAAATGACGTCATCGCGCATGTCCTGCAGGAGATGGAAGACGTGCGCCGCTCTGGTGGGGAAGGAGCCGGCACTCACAGCATCATCCTGTATCTGGCAGCTGTCACAGAGGATGCTGGCTCGTTCCCCACCAGAGCGGCGCACATCACAGGAGAGCCGCGGGCCACATCAGGAGGGCTCACACTATGTTTTTGCAATCCGTTTTTGCAAAAAACGGATGGAAAAAGGGATGCATTTGTGTGCATCCATTTTGATCTGTCTTTCCATTGACTTCTATTATAAAGAAATAAAAAAAGGATTTTTGTGTACATTAAAAAAATAATGCGTTTTGATCCGTTTTTTTTATAATGTAAAGACGGATCAAAACGGATGCACACAAATGCATCCCTTTTTCAATCCGTTTTTTGCAAAAAACGGATGAAAAAAGTGGATTGCAAAAACGTAGTGTGAACCGAGCCTAACCAGGAATTATAGTAAGGCCACTTTCATGTTGTTTTTACGGAAAGGCAAAACTACAGCCTTCAAAATGGAGAATCCACAGACTAAAGGCCGGGGGCTGCCTGCAATCACAGACATGAGGCCTATAAAAGTCTATGAAACTCCGGGCAGCACACACACAGCGTATTCCATAGTCATATACATTGGCCCATAGATAAGAATGGGTACTTTACCCATAGTGATACTGAATATCACCACTGTGATGATCCTTATTGTTTTTTATGTTAGTAGAATGACTTTTATATCATCATGCTGTTCTTTGTCATCACTTACATAAACATTACACGTTGGCTGAGCTGTGATCTGCGGTGCAGAATGTTTTCCAGATACAGCATTGTTATACATCACAGGGTGCTGACTATCACAGTCATAATCATATGCTGCCCAGCGGTTGCTTAGTCATGGCTGACTGGATTTCACACTTGACCAAAACGACACCTGAGCAATAACTGTGCAGCCCATACTGCCTTATAGATGTGATGATGGAAGAGACGTCAGCCAGCTGGGATCTGCAATGTAGCACAGGGAACCTGCTCCACAATGCATAGTACATCCCATGTTACTGTGCCAATGTCATATGGCGGCAGATCAGTATGATGAAAGGGAATATTAACTATTAGGAGAAAAGTGGGATCGGGGGAGAGGGGGGTCGCGGAGGGATGGGGGGGGGGTTATTAACACTGGTTAGTAAACTCCTGTCCAGGTGCAAACGGCAAAGTCATGTTTTTGTGTAGCTTGTGCCATGATGCTGCCAGAAATGAACCTTTATGACTAGTACATGAATGGGACAAGCAAACATTCCCTTTTCAGGAACTAAGCAGGTCAGAACAGTTATCGGTACATTAATAGTACATGAGGTGCATCTGCAATGCGGCCCACTTTGATGCTGAAGAGGACAAAAATATGGTGAGTAAGGGAAACTAAATCCTCCCCAGGGAAATCCTTCTGACCCCATTCAGTGGTGTGAGCCAGCAGTGTTGGGCTGGGGTAATTATTGTCTTCGACCAAAGACAATCATTTCAAGGGCCTGCTCCCTTGGTCATATCATTAATACTGGACATTAGGAAATTTGTGCATAAAACCAAAAATAAAAATTCTGCAGGAACTGGTGGATTCCTCTTGTAACACATAGACACTGGGAAAGATTGCTCCTTCGGGACTATTTGCTGCTCAGTTCAGTAGACTTCTCATAGACTGATCTCCCGTTACTAAGACGGCGATACCAGGAGCTGGCATTGCTATTTTCATGCAATAAGGTCACCTACACCTCTTCCTTAGGATCTCCACAGAATTCCATGTTTTATAGTTGGAGATGTTCCGGCCAGACTTCCTATAGATGGGCCACTGGCCAGCTTTCTAGCTTTGATTAGATGCCTCCTTCTATAACAGTATTCAAAGGGAATACTGAACAACCATTACACTATATACTGTACACACTATAGCTCATAAATGATATTCCTAACATATGATGCGTTTACACAGACAGATTATCTGACAGATTTTTGACGCCAAAGCCAGGAGTGGATTGGAAAAGAGAAATCTCAGTCTTTCCTTTATGACCTGTTCTCTATTTATAGTCTGTTCCTGACTTTGGCTTCAAAGATTTGTCAGATAAATCTCTCTCTCTCTGTAAACGCACCATCATGTTAAGGGCCTATTCCACGGAGCGATAATTGGCCGAATTGGCCGATTATCGCTCTGTGGAATAGAGAGAACGATCAGCTGATGATCGTGTCATCGGCTGATCGTTCATTTAGGTTCAGACTTAAAATCATTGTTCGCTACCCACGCATCGATACGTGGAATAGCGGTGCGCGGCGGGCGACCGACGATCTAACAAGCACCATATATCACCTGTCCAGACGCAGGTCTTCTCCTTCTCCCGGTCCTGCACCGCAGCAGCTTCGGAGCGGTCTGTCTAAACTGACAGACCGCTCAGCCAATCACTGTCCGGGACCGCTGCGGCCAGTGATTGGCTGAGCAGTCTGTAAGTTCAAACAGACCGCTCTGAAGCTGCTGCGGCGCGGGACCGGGAGAAGGAGAAGACCTGCAGCCTGGACAGGTAATGTATGAAACAAGGGCTGCAAGGACATCGGTAACAATGTCCCTGCAGCCCTCACAGTGATTAGACTGATTACATTCCGTCTATCTTAACCAGGATTTCCTGCATCATACTGGGGATCCGCTGTTTGTTTTCGTATGTGAAAAAAATAGAAATAAAATTGATACAATCTCTAGATTTAGGCTACAGTATATACATGTATATACAGTTACTGTTTATGAGTGGATGTAACCAAGGGGCAGGGACGAGACCTGTTAGAGCAGGTTATAGCTTACTTGTGCACGTATACTCACGTATACTCAATTATTGTACAGTATCTACAGTTCTTGTTTATTTTTCCAATATTATAAGGAACATACACAGACAGATAGAAGAACAAACCCAAGTATCTACAGTTCCAAGTGGTAAAGGGCAATGTAAAAGTAACATGATGTCACTGCCTCTATGGGGTAAGACAGGCTTTTCAATTGGCTTCTTCTTTTACAAACAGTGCTGCCTCTGCATCATAGGTTGTTTTTGGTATTGCAGCTCAGCTGTATTGAAGTGAACGGGACTGGGCTGCAATACCAAATGCAAGCGTCGGACGCTGGGTGACACTGTTTTTTTTGGGGGGGTGGGGTGGGGTGGGGGGTGGCAGCATGTTTTGCAAATCCTAGATAACCCATTTAAAGGAAACCAATCAGCCCAATTAGGCTGATATGGTTCCCTGGAGCACTGTATACAGCTCGTGAGCAGCCTGCGACACATACCGGCCGTGGCTGCAGCAGAAGCTGTATACCTGAGAAAAAGAGGTTTTATTCCTGGGGCGCGTGGCAGGCAGAGGCAGCGAAGTAGTCATCTGAGCGGCTCCCCACTTGTGTCTAGTCATCGCTCTCTGCCAGTCAGCGTGCCCGGAGGGGATGATTGAGGGGCAGAGAGGCCCGTTACTGGCCTCTCTCCCTGTCAATCATCCCACCAAACATGGTTTCAAGTCAACCTGTGTCAAAAAGTTATACAGATTTATAAATTACTTCTGTTTAAAAATCTGAAGTCTTCCAGTACTTATCAGCTGCTGTATATCCTGCAGAAAGTGGTCTATTCTTTCCAGTCTGACACAGTGCTCTCTTCTGCCACCTCTGTCTGTGACAGAAACTGTCTAGAGCAGGAGAGGTTTTCCATGGGAATTGGCTACTTATCTGGACAGTTCCTGACGTGGACAGAGGTGTCAGCAGAGAGCACTGTGTTGGAATGGAAAGAATATACCACTTGCTGCAGGGCATACAGCAGCTGATAAGTACAGGAAGACTTGTGTTTTTAAAATAGAAGTAATCTACAAATCTGTATAACTTTCTGACACCAGTTGATTTTAAAACAAAGATATTACAAAGTACCACTTTAAGCTTTTCTCTTATAACTAATGTTGAGCGAAGTTGCCATTCTCCAACCCTGAACGCTGGGCATTTGACTCTCGGCGGATGGAGAAGTTGGATGTTGTCTTGGGGAGTCCGGGAAGACATGGATTTAACCATAGGCTGTATCTATGTTTTCCTGGCAGCCCTAGTTCGGCAAGTTCACTAGCTCAACATTACTTATCTCGGATCAGCACAGAGAAATGGGACGAACCTGGCAAGTTGCAATGTGAATTTATGTTATATTATGAGGAAATCTCATTTATCCATTGCTGAATAAAGTTATAAATAACATTTAGATGCCGAATTTAGAGATGAAATCAGGAAGTTAGAATTACACGTAAATCATAAATGAGTAAGCAACAATACTTATTTTATATATACATATATATAGAGAGAGAGAGAGAGAGAGAGAGAGAGAGAGAGAGAGAGAGAGAGAGAGAAAAAAACATTGTGAAACATCAAACTAAGGTCTGTGCCCTCCCACAGCTTCTCTCTCTATTCAGGATATAGTCACATGTACAGTGTTTGCTGGGAATTCGATGCCGTGTAAATCAGTGTCATTAAATGATTGAACACGGCATCAAATCCGCACCCTCAAATCTCAAGGGGCATTGGTTCCCTTAAAGGGATGAGTAGGGGTATTCATAGAACACGTGAGAGATAATGCCTGCCATATAGACACAAAAGCCATACTGTATATTGTTACATTATATAATGATGATATATCACTCGGCATTCTCGGATGTTACAGATATGTGACTTTCAGTGTCTTTGTGTTATTGTATCATGTTATTTTTTTCTATTGTTTTCTATTTTTTAGTTCTACTTCACCTTCAAAAATTACATTTATATTCCTCCCAAGCTTAAAGGGGTAGTGCACCAAAACATTTTTTCTTTCAAATCAACTGCTGCCATGAAGTGCCAGAGATTTGTAATTTACTTCTATTAAAAAATCTCAAGCCTTCCAGTACTTATCAGCTGCTGTATGCCCAACAGGAAGTTGTATTATTTCCAGTCTGGACAGCAGGAGAGGTTTTCTATGAGGATTTGCTCCTGTTTTGGACAGTTCCTGACATGGACAGAGGAGGCAACAGAGAGCACTGTGTCAGACAGGAAAGAAAACACCACTTCCTGCTGGACACACAGCAGCTGATAAGTACTGGAAGACTTGAGATTTTTAAATAGAAGTGAATTACAAATCTCTGGCACTTTATGGCACCAGTTGATTTGAAAGAAATTTTTTTTGGGTGGACTACCCCTTTAAGGGCCTTGACGGCTTGAGGGCCTCCAAGTAAAATACAATACAGTCACAGCAGTGCTCACAATGCAGGGCAAATTAACAGGTTTTAAGCCATTGTTAACCCCTTAAGGAGTACCTGTCATTAAAAATAGCTTTTGACATGTCATCAGAAATATGGGTATCAGTGCTGACACCCGCAGCAGTGAGCAGTCAGCAGTAAGACCCGCTGCCATGAATACCTACTGATCTGATCTGATGGTTTGTGAAAAGTTATTTTTAATGACAGGTACTCTATAAAACCAATTTTGTTTTTATTTTCCCCACCATCTTTTAAGAGCCATAAGGCTTTCATTTTTCCATCTAAAAAAGCCATATTAGGGTTTATTTTTTGCCAGACCATTGTAAGGTCAAAGGTTATATGATTACAACATTATCTTTCCAATTTGAATATTTTTTAAAATATCTTTTTGACTACTTTTTGAACTTTATGTATTTATTCTTCTGTGGGATGTGATGTGACCCAAGAAGGCCCCATTGATTTACGCTCCAGGAACATTACATTTTCCGCAGCTCTGACATTTCTGGGTGCAGCTTTAGCAAATATATTTACTTATTTTTTTGGTTATTTTTAAAATTTTAAAAATAGGAAAGGGGGGGGATTAAAATTTTCATTATGAAGAGAATTTCTTTTTCCATATTTTTAAAAACTTTTTAAATACCCTTTCGTTCCCCTAGAGAATTTGTATAAGCAAAAAATGCTTGTACAGTTCAATGCAATGCTATTGCATTGAATTGACTAATCTGTTAGTACAGATGACTTATGGAAACCTAGAGGAGCAGATCACTGATGGAAACCACAGGTGCCTGGGTAAGCCACAGAGGTAAAGGCCTCAAACTGCCTTGACAATGACCCCCTTAATTGCCAATGATGTGCAGAAGAACTGGGTATATGACGCTACATTATCATACTACATCATGGTGGGTTAAGGCGGCCAGCAGGAACCTGTCAGCAGCATGGTATAGAGCAGTAGCAGCAGATTGATATATATAGTTTTGCTGGAAAAACGTGAACATAGGTTATCTTTTATTAACTTAAAGTTTTAAGGCCCTATTACACATAGTGATTATCGTTTAAAAGATTCGCTACAATGATTGATCGCTAGTGAAAACTAGCGATTTTGTAACGATTCTGAGGTTATTACATTCACAGATTACTGTTACAAACGATCGCTTTTAAGTCGTTGTAGGGCCGCTAATCGTTCCTCAGGACAACCCACACAACATGTTTTATGGGCGAACGACTTAATACACGAACAGATATGGGAACGATTGGCAAACTACCAACGATAATTTTTCAACTTGTTGGAAGACAAAAATGAACGATTTTTTATTTGTCGTTTAATCGTTGGGTATTATTACACGGACAAATAATCGCTCATTTTCAAATCGCTCATTTTTTTAAAACGATAATCGCTCCGTGTAATAGGGGATTTACTGTCATTGAATTAACCTTTAACAAGTCATCAGACATAAAGCTTGCCCAACTCTCCCGAAAGTGTATGACAGACTGTGGGTGTAAATTACCTCATAGATTAGTGGAGCACTGTACATTGCAGAGATCATAGGGGTATAGTTTCCTGTGCACTGTCAGCATGCTATACTTTATGCTACACACATCTCGGTGGCCACAAAGAAACAAGACAGTAACATGACCTCAGTCTATTCCCAGAATATACTATTGTTTCCGAGTATAGAGATGCAAATCACTACATTGTGTTTGCTTTTCAGGCTAATAAAGTTATATGTTGCCTGTACACAATGGAAATAGTCATAATGTGGGCTGAGGCAATGTCCATGATAAAAGTGCCTATAAATGCATTTGCAGAATAGGGAGTATTCCAATGCATAGTACATAAGATGTGAGCCCACAGTGCAAACAGTGAGCATGGACATGTGCCATTTATTTTCTTACTCCATTCTCATGTGTTCCTACCTGCCATGACCCAAATGCCGGAAATGCTAGTATGCTTTAGTGGGATAGATGTTTCTTTCCAAACATTTTCCCCAAAGCTCACACATACAAAGGTATTACAGCCCACACTATGGAATTGGTGCCAAAATTCTGCTCAGAATGTCAATTTTTTGAGCAGAGAGGCATGGAGGCAGAGGCGCGTGCGAAGCCTCCCATTGAAAGAGATAGAAGGCGGGATTTGGGGTTCCAAACGGAATTTTGTCGCTAATTCCGTAGTGTGAACGGGCCCTTAGTCTATCATACCTTCCTTAGACTTGACTAATAGCTCTTGGGTGACCCCCAATATACATACTGTATCCATGGCTATTTGTGCTGATGGATCAGTTACATCTAATGTGTTTGTGCTCCTATAGACGACCATCAATCTATCAGGTTCAGGTATTATAGCCGCACAAAGTTGGCTACTTTCTAGAAAGAGTTGAGCTTTTTTGGTCATGTTATACAGTCCGCAGACACACATGATATAATTGCAATTGAGTCTTTGTGGAAAGCATTGCATAATAGGGAATAAAAAACATGGCCAGACCCTATTTATCAGAGTATCCTTTGCAGTTATCAGATGAATGGTGATGTCTCTCAGCTGTCCTCTCCGGAAATGGAAATTCTCTGGACTGATGATCTTACTGGAAATTGCATAGCAGAGTTTAATTCTGAACAATATATTCTGGATGCAGATAGCATTAGCTGTTCTCTTTTATTGTCACTGTCCTAGCACAGGTTGCCAGTAAGCTTTATGTTCTGTCTAATCTACCTCATACTGAGATGACAGTGTATCCAGCAATGCTGCCCATGGATGCAGTCGTTTTTGTTATCCAGTTAAAGGATAAGTCCAGCCCAAAGCTAAATTAAAGTGTGATATTGCAACATAAAAGTTATACAAATTCTCCATAGACTCTTATTACGGGAAATGCACATATAGGCCATGTTCACATGGTGTAAGAGACCGGCCGTTCTGTGACCTGGCCGGGTCATGGAGCAGCCGGTCTCTGAAAGGATCATCCCGGTTGGTACTGCAGGATCTTTCACGCCGCAGAGTTCTGATGCGGGCGCATCCGTGCGTGCCCGCTTCAGGACTCCCCACAGCACACTATGAAGCTTGCGGCCGCAACCGCTTACTTCATTGTGGGCACTGACATGTCAGTTCTTTGCGGCTCCTGGCCGGAGAGTATACTATGTGTATACGCTCCGGCCGGGATCTCATAGGCAGCAATAAACCGTATATTTTTGTAATGATTTTACGAAAATATACGTTGTATGAAAATAGCCTTAGGAGGAGATTTATCAAACATGGTGAAACTGGCTCAGTTGCCCCTAGCAACCAATCAGATTCCACCTTTCATTTTCCAAAGAGTCTGTGAGGAATGAAAGGTGGAATCTGATTGGTTGCTAGGGGCAACTGAGCCAGTTTCTTTTTTCACCATGTTTGATAAATCTCCCCCATAGTACATTTTTCTCTCCACTTACTACTGCATCAAGTCTTTAATTCCCTGAAAAAATGGTGATGTCACGACCCACTGACCCCCTGAGGTGTGGGCTGTGCTGTGCGGCTGCTGTGGTGTGTATGATCCCAGCAGCCTGCTTAACATCCTGATTTCTGGGGACCTCTCCCACCTGTACTGTGCCGTCAGCTGGATACCCCTCCAGAGTCGGACGGTCCACCGAGTGTGCACCACTCTGCCTCCTCTCCTCCTCCCACCTGCTGGAGTCTAGAGGGAGTCACGGCATCCTCCAGATGCGGTAATCAGGCTGCTTGGAGGTGTAGGGCTGCCCAAGACTGCTCTGCCGGAGCCAATATCCTGTTTGCATCCACACAGCAGCTGCCGCACAGCCCGCACCTCCGAGAGTTACAGCGCTGCAAGATGGGAGCGATGGAACAGGTCCCCAGAAATCAGGATGTTATGCTGCGTTTACACGGAACGATTATCGTTCGAATTTTCGCAATAACGATCGCATTTGAGCAATAATTGTTCCGTGTAAACGCAGCAAATAGTGATGAGCGAATAGTGAAATATTCAAATATTCATACGAATATGTCCTGAATATTCGATCGAATATTCGATCCCATTAAAGTCAATGGGAACAAGTATTTGATTATTGAAAGACATCTATTCGACCACTTGGAGGTAAAAAACGGAAGCTGGGGGATTTGAACGCGTAGCGAATATTTTTCGAATATTCAGCGAACTATTCGATAATATTCGATTGATCGAATACCTTACTATTCGATCGAATATCTATTCGATCGAACAGTATTCGCTCATCACTAACAGCAAACAATCAAGCGACAAACGAGAAATCGTTCATTTTGATCTTTCAACATGTTCTCAAATTGTTGTTTATCGTTCGCTAAAAATTTGCAGATCGCTTCGTGTAAACAGTCTTTCAAAGATTCACCCTATGTTAAAGATGGGCTTAAGCAATCTTAAAAATGATCGCAACAACGCTTTTTCATACTAATTTTCTAACTATTTATTCGTCTAAACGCTGATTGTTATAAAAACCAAATCGTTGCTTCAAAATCGTTAAACGATCGATTGGGCGAATTATCGCTCCGTGTAAACGTAGCATTAGGCAGGTTGCTGGGATTGCATACACTTCAGCAGCTGCTGTCACACAGCCCAGCCTGCACCTCAGGGCCTTATACAGTGTGTTGTGACATCACCATTTTATCCAGGAAGTAAAGATTTGATGCAGTATTAAGTGGTGGGGAAAAACCCTATATGTGCATTTCTCATAAGAAGTGTCTATTTAGAATTTGTATAACTTTTATGTTGCAATAACATACTTTAACTTAGCTTTGGGTCGGACTTTTCCTTTAAGCCATGTTCACACAGCATATAGGACCGGCCGTTCTGTGACCCGGCCGGGTCACGGAACGGCCGGTCTCTGCAAAGGCCGTTCAGCATCAGCGCATCAGCGCGCGCCCGCATCAGAACTCCTCAAAGCACACAATGAAGCAAGCGGCCGGAGCCGCTTGCTTCATTGTGTGAACTGACATGGTTTTCTACGGCCGCCATTGACTGAATGGCGGCCGCAGAAAACTGACATGTCAGTTTTTTTGCGGCGCCGCTTGGGATCCCATAGAGCAACATTAGGCCAGTCCACTCGTACAAAGTATTGCCGATGGCAACAACGGCCGTACATTTACGATGTGTGAACATAGCCTAGGGTTTGTTCACACGTATAGGATCTGCAGCAGATTTGAAGTCGCAGATTCAAAGCAAATAAAGTCTGGGCCATCAAATCTGCTGCAGATTCTGTACGTGTGAACACAAAAGGGAAATTATGGTGAAAACCAATGTGCTGCCTGTCAACAGTAGATTTCCATTATCCTATGGACTCTTCCTGCAATATCTAGGTGATATAGGGTTACTGTCTTACAGTCATTTCTCTATAGAGGATGTCTTTTCCCTCAGGCAATGATACTGTACAAATAGGAGGGTAATGGTTCCTTCCAGTCAGGTGTTTTGCAAACAATACACAAGGCAACTGTTATACTACAACTGCATAGTCCGCCCCAGCTCAGATGTATATGGTGGTATTATGTGGACATGGTATGGGAGACAATGCATGTCGGTATGGAATTGCTATGATTTTTATTATTATTAAGAGGGTTTTTGTGGTTCCTGCAATCCCATGTCCCCTCTGTATGTTTTTTGTATTTTAAAGTGGTATTCCCATCTGAGCATGTTATCCCCTATTCTAAGGATAACATGCTGCACAATGGGGAGATTGACTACCGAGACCTGGCTTTACCAATAGAGATGAGCGAACCTGCCGGATTCAGGCCAGAGTACCCCTTTAAGTCCTCTTAGTTGTGAGGTGTTGCTTCCATGGATTTGTTTTTTCAGCACATCCCAGATGATCAATCGAAGCCAAGCCAACACAGTGAACTCTTTGTCATGTGCCTCAAACCATTCTTGAACAATGTTTGCAGTGTGGCAGGGCATTTTCCTGCTGAAGGAGGGCACTGCTATTAGGAAATGCCACTGCCATAAAGGAGAAGTGCAGGAACTTGGTCTGTACAATGTTTACACAGGAAGTACTTGTCAATGGAAACATCCACACAAATGCGCAGAACCAAGGTTTAAGAGGACATCAATGTACTCTCACAGGTTGCAGGTGTGATCTGTATGAAGTCTGTGAGAGCGAATGGCGGAGGGGGAGATTATAGCTCTCTCTCTCCATCACTCCACCTCACATCCACATAATATGGCATAGTGTAATTCCACCTGTCCAGGGATCCTGTCCCTGCAGCTGGGGCAGCAGTTGCTCTCAACTATGGAGTGGGTACAGAATGGTGCTATTACTAATATTATATGGGAGCACTATTACAGTATGGGAGCAAAAAGGGCATCATATTATGGATACACTGTTATTATATGGGCACAGGGGGCATTATTACCATATCGGGTTACAGGGGCAGTATTACTGTATGGTGACACAGGAGGCAGTGTTACTGTATGGTGGTACATGGGGCAGTATTACTGTATGATGACACAGGAGGCATTATTACTGTATTGTGGTACTTGGGGCAGTATTACTGTATGGTGACACGGGAGGCATTATTACTGTATGGTGACACAGGAGGCATTATTACTGTATTGTGGTACTTGGGGCAGTATTACTGTATGGTGACACAGGAGGCATTATTACTGTATTGTGGTACTTGGGGCAGTATTACTGTATGGTGACACGGGAGGCATTATTACTGTATTGTGGTACTTGGGGCAGTATTACTGTATGGTGACACAGGAGGCATTATTAGTGTATGGTGACACAGGAGGCATTATTACTGTATTGTGGTACTTGGGGCAGTGTTACTGTATGGTGACACAGGAGGCATTATTAGTGTATGGTGACACAGGAGGCATTATTACTGTATTGTGGTACTTGGGGCAGTGTTACTGTATGGTGACACAGGAGGTATTATTACTGTATGGTGACACAGGAGGCATTATTATGTATGGTGACACAGGAGGAATTATTAGTGTATGGTGACACAGGAGGCATTATTACTGTATGGTGACACAGGAGGAATTATTAGTGTATGGTGACACAGGAGGCATTATTACTGTATTGTGGTACTTGGGGCAGTATTACTGTATGGTGACACAGGAGGCATTATTACTGTATGGTGACACAGGAGGCATTATTAGTGTATGGTGGTACATGGGGCAGTATTCCTGTATGGTGGCACAGGAGGCATTATTACTGTATTGTGACACAGGAGGCATTATTACTGTATTGTGACACAGGAGGCATTATTACTGTATGGTGACACAGGAGGCATTATTACTGTATGGTGACACAGGAGGCATTATTACTGTATGGTGACACAGGAGGTATTATTACTGTATGGTGACACAGGAGGCATTATTACTGTATTGTGACACAGGAGGCATTATTATGTATGGTGACACAGGAGGCATTATTAGTGTATGGTGACACAGGAGGCATTATTACTGTATTGTGGTACTTGGGGCAGTATTACTGTATGGTGACACAGGAGGCATTATTACTGTATGGTGACACAGGAGGCATTATTAGTGTATGGTGGTACATGGGGCAGTATTCCTGTATGGTGGCACAGGAGGCATTATTACTGTATTGTGACACAGGAGGCATTATTACTGTATTGTGACACAGGAGGCATTATTACTGTATTGTGACACAGGAGGCATTATTACTGTATGGTGACACAGGAGGCATTATTACTGTATGATGGTACATGGGGCAGTATTACTGTATGATGACGCAGGAGGCATTATTACTGTATGGTGGTAAATGGGGCAGTATTACTGTATGATAACGCAGGAGGCAGTATTACTGTATGGTGGTAAATGGGGCAGTATTACTGTATGGTGACACAGGAGGCATTATTACTGTATGGTGGCACAGGAGGCATTATTACTGTATTGTGACACAGGAGGCATTATTATGTATGGTGACACAGGAGGCATTATTAGTGTATGGTGACACAGGAGGCATTATTACTGTATTGTGGTACTTGGGGCAGTATTACTGTATGGTGACACAGGAGGCATTATTACTGTATGGTGACACAGGAGGCATTATTAGTGTATGGTGGTACATGGGGCAGTATTCCTGTATGGTGGCACAGGAGGCATTATTACTGTATTGTGACACAGGAGGCATTATTACTGTATTGTGACACAGGAGGCATTATTACTGTATGGTGACACAGGAGGCATTATTACTGTATGGTGACACAGGAGGCATTATTACTGTATGGTGACACAGGAGGCATTATTACTGTATGATGGTACATGGGGCAGTATTACTGTATGATGACGCAGGAGGCATTATTACTGTATGGTGGTAAATGGGGCAGTATTACTGTATGATAACGCAGGAGGCATTATTACTGTATGGTGGTACATGGGGCAGTATTACTGTATGGTGACACAGGAGGCATTATTACTGTATGGTGGCACAGGAGGCATTATTACTGTATGGTGGTACATGGGGCAGTATTACTGTATGGTGACACAGGAGGCATTATTACTGTATGGTGACACAGGAGGCATTATTACTGTATGGTGATACAGGAGGCATTATTACTGTATGGTGGTACATGGGGCAGTATTACTGTATGGTGACACAGGAGGCATTATTACTGTATGGTGGCACAGGAGGCATTATTACCATATGGGGTACAGAGGGCATTATGAACTATAGTGGCACATGGGGGACGATGACTGTAACCAATTGACTAACAATAATTATGTATATTATTTAATTTGAACAGAATGGGGCCTGTCAACTTCCAGTTTTTTCTATGTTCAGCCCATATACCCAGCTGACATTGGGACCCCTGGACTAAACAAATTTGCCTTTGTTCCTTATTCAAATACATGCATCTTGGATGCCCATAACCTTGTTGCCACATTGTTAATTATCCTTCTTTTTAACCGCTGCATAACAAGAACACAAGACCTACCATATTGGAGATCAGATGACCTGACCTAGTTCTCTAGTCTGTACAGTTTGACTTATGTCAGTCCCTCATGTCGTTACATGTTGCCGTTCTTCCTGTTTCCAACGTATGATTTTTCACATTCTGCCTATACACCCCATTCTTTGATGGGCTCCATTGATACATTCAATGTTATTCAGGAAACATGTCAGTGGTTATAACATTATAACTGATCTCTATATACCATAGATTAGTGCATACTTCATATATCGCAAATCAAACACTATACCAAATACAGTGGTACCTTGGTTTAAGAGCGTTTTGGTTTAAGAGCTCACAGTTTTTCAAAATTGTGACTTGGTTTAAAAGCATTGTTTTGGTTTAAGAGCTCCCTGTACTGGGTGGGAGGGGGAGTGGGGGAGGGGCATGGTCTGCATAGCGGGGTCTGCAGCACCTTCCAAATCATAGTAGATCCACTTCAGGCTGCGGCTCACATCAGAGGACAGGACTGTGTGTGTGTGGGGGGGTAATCCCTTCATAGCTGTAACCCCTCTCTCCCCAGACAGAGAGTGCTGCATGTATGTGCCCATATCTGCCCTGCTCATTCCTTCATACTCCCTGCAGTCTCTGTCCGCCCTTGTGTTTCCCATCCTCTCCATTACTGTACAGTAACTTATAATATCACATTCTGCTGTTTCTGAATGTTTGTTTTATTTGTTTTACATCTTATTCCGAATAATAAATCATTATTTTAGGGGTGTGGAACCAATTGTCTGCATTTCTATGATTTCTTGTTGGAAAATTTGCTTTGGTTGAAGAGTGGATTTGGACTACAAGCACGGTCGCGGAACGAATTATACTCGTAATCCAAGGCACCACTGTATATATGACGCTATATAATTATACATATACATGTCTGATACATTGTCCTTACAATTTGACATAGTTTACAGGATTTTAAGCTTCTCTGGTTACTAGTTATATCATAGATAAGAAATCTAAGACTGGAATAAACTATTTCTGTTTCAATAGTTTTTATTAAACACATTTTTCAAACATTTTAAACATAGGGATCCCACAATCCGGGCATAATTTCTATCCGTCAGTTTATAATCAGAGCATATACCTATGTATCTGTGCTCTGTGCCATTCCCATATTCCCTGGAAGCCATCCACACATTATGTGGAATGTAACAGCCTCAGATCCGCAGTATTCTAGGACAGTCAGATAGAGAATGGAAATGCAAAGCTGCTGCTTCCAGGAAGGGGAATGCTATTCAGAGGGGATTCTTCTACGAATACGTTTATTACACTTGTAGCCTCCTCACAAATGCTCAATGCTTAGTCAGCCTTGAGGTATGTCATTAGAACTTGTGCATTTGTGAAGATTAAACATGCCTGACAGGACTTCAGCACTTGTGTACTTTTACATCACTGGCCGCCTCCCATTGGCCACCAAGAGTCACGTGAACTCCTTGGAATCCTGAATTGTAGCTACTGGCACTCCTCATGTACTTGACGACTTTCCCTTTCCAGCTTCTTTGCCTGATCCAGTTAGATTATAATAACAGGAATTTAAGAATCTAGGAGGAAAAAGAAAAAAAAAAGGGAAAAAGTTGTTGCCGGAATAAGAGAAAGACTTCTATTTGTTTCACGAGCCATGATGTGGGGACAGGATCCAGTTTCCCCAGCAGCAGGCTGTAAGCGTCTAAGCTCTGTGTCACCTGAAAGTCAAGAGTACTATGTGTGCTTTGAGAAGAGGAGGAGGTCTCCCTATAGGATGAGCAGGCTGCTAGCAAGGCAACAACTCCTGGCCAAAATTCAACGAGGTGAGTTGTATGATGGCGCCATCCTCTCCGCTTCATTGACAAATATTTGTTTGTCATAATCCCGTTTTCATCGCCTCCTTATTATGATATGTACGTCGTACTTTCCCAGCTTGTCATTCAGCTACACCCAATAACCGCAACTATTGAATAGTAAATTTATCATTTCTGTATTAGAAGCTGAAGAAAAATTTAGGCTCGTATCCAGTATTAGGGTAAAGAGTAAATTTTTCAAAATCAATTTTCTTAGCTAAATAACATTGATTGTATTGATTTTTTTATTTTATTGTATTTACTTTTATTTATTTTTGAATTTGTCTTTTTTTTTATTTTTGAATGTGTCAGTTTTTTTATTTTTCAATTTGTCCGTTTATTTATTTTTGAATTTGTCAGTTGCCATTTTTGTTTATTTGTTATTTTTATAAAGAAAATGTAAATCATAAAAACAAACACATATCAGTCCTGGACCTATAGGTGTTGTTTACATGTATTAGTATAAAACACTTTGGGGGTATTCCAAACAAGAGTAGTCATGCAGGTGTATATACAGAACAAAAACTTTATATGTTTTTTTCTGTACTTAGAGCATTCTTAGGTTGCTTGGGATGCTCCTGTTATTATGATGTCATAATGTTCTTTTTGTTCTGTCAGTCGTCACTGTTAGAAATTCCCCTCTCATTGTTGACACATCAAGTTTAGCAGGTTAAATGGTCTTAATGTATGCAGGTACGTGTAACGTGTACTAATGATGATGAGATACGTGATATCCCAGAAACCTGTCAGCAAGTAAGTACAATGAGCTTCATTATTAACCTACAGGAAAGGGAGGTGGTTTTCTCCTTGGGATTATGTAAGATATTGCAAAATAAAAAAGAAACAATTTTGCATTGTATTTTCTTGAGAACCTAGACTCTGTTCACACCAATAACAATCTTCAATTTTCTAATATATTGCAGAAAAATGTTACCCCTTCCGGGAACTTTTACGACTATGTCAATCCCAATGTAAAGCATTACTATTGTAGTCTTTTAAGGACCCCCCACCCCACCCTCAGGTTCCAAGGAACAGAGTTTCACTGCTTAGAAGGTTTGGCCATAGACAATATATTTTTACCACAGTTTCCATAAGATTGTTAACCTAGTGTCTGTGGGAGCTGTCAGACGAGGGCTCTATGTTTCTCCTGGCCGATCTTTCTGCTTCCCATAGCTATAGGCGCCTCATGAAATAAAAGCCTCAGCTGATTGGACTGAACATTTTATTCAACAAGTAAAGGGTGAAGCATTCTGTGGAATAGTGTGACCCTGGACTAGTGCATCTTAAACGTTCCTGAATTATCACATTTTACATGTTCTTACAAACCTTTATTGATAATCCAGTCAGGCAGGTTAACAATCTTAAAGCGAATGTTCCACGTCATAAATTAAAATTTTTTTAAATTTTTTTAACTACCTTGTCTGCGGCGCAGTCCATTTTTCCAAACTCCGCTTGGTTCCTGCACTGGGCGCCAGTTTCTTCATGGGCACCAGCCCACTCAATGCACTGGAAGCAGACCCGGGCCCCCAGTGTAACGATATCCCTTTATTAGGACCAAGACTGGCCGCGTCACCGAGGGGAGGGGATATCGTTACACTGGGGGTATCTGGCCCGCCTCCAATGCATAGAGCCAGCTGGTGCACATGAAGAAACCGACACGAAGCATGGGAACCGAGCGGCGTTTGGAAAAATGGACTGCGTCTCCGGGATTTGACAGGGTAGTTAAGAAAAGAAAAGTGGTACATTCGCTTAAAAGGTTTGTATCATCAGAAAATGACCGCCTTTAAACAAAGATTTTATGGTAATTTTTTTTATATTTTACTATCTAGATTATAACATAATCCTCAAATTTTGAAGTTTTCAGTCTGGCCACTAAGCCTAATAATAAGGTGACACTTTCTGTTCTGTAGAGAAAACTCCTCTTCCTCTGATGGTCACTGACAGGATTACAGGAAAAGCTGACACCACTGTATAGGTAACACAGGGTCTATCGCCATTCACAACATGGTCAGAGTTTATCTCCTTCCCCTTTCCTGCACAATGACCTCTGCTAAGGTCACAGACCATGCCTAGAAAACTATCCAGTCTGTTTTTTTCTGTGGCCTTGGGGCATGCTGTAAAGCATCTCTCTAAATGCTGTTAAAAATAGCTCATGCTATATGGCTGCCATCATAATAATGTAAAATAAATTAAATGAATAGGTATCAGTATCTTTCTGATCAATAAAAAAAAATCTTGTTGATATATTCACGTTAATGGGTGTGAAGTGCCACATTGGATTGAATGTTTTATTCAGAGGTCACCTCTAATTCATCTTTACTTAAGATAAGATGTGACGCTGACCTTTTGGTTGTTTGTAGAATATCTGATTGCTCTTTTGTTATTCTTAGTCCATTACATTTCCTATAGGAAGCAGGAAAGTGTGAGGAACCTGTGAATCCACTTCATTCATGGGTCTCCTATCATACACATATAAATATCACATATAGTTGTCACAATGAGGCTAGCCAATAAAAAACAATAATTTCTTCAATTTTTTCTACATCCAGTCCTTTTAATGTCATAATATTAGGATCAGCCATCCCAAACCACTACTGCCTGAGAAAGCTTGACTTCACCTTGTATCTCACTGAGGACATGCCTCAACAATCACTCCTCTTTCAAAGTCACCAGCCTATATCTCCATGTATACACAACTAAACACAACCAGGTACCCTGCATTCAGCTTTTCCCACACCTGTGTGGTGAAACCCCTAGCTTTGCAGAGATGTACAGATTTTTTTAACTCTTGATGATCTGAGTTAATGGTGGATTTTTTTTCATTGCAACTTCTGTCTAATCAGGTCATGTTGCGTTAAAGGGGTACTCCGGTGAATTTTTTTAACTTTCAGATTAACTGGTGTCAGAAAGTTATATACATTTGTAATTTACTTCTATTTAAAAATCTCAAGTCTTCCAGTACTTATCAGCTGCTGTATGTCCTGCAGGAAGTGGTGTATTCTTTCCAGTCTGACACAGTGCTCTCTGCTGCCACTTCTGTCTGTGACAAGAATACACGACCTCCTGCAAGACATACAGCAGCTGATAAGTACTGGAAGATTTGAGATTTTTAAATAGAAATAAATTACAAATATATATATATATATATATATATATTGACACCAGTTGATTTGAAAAAAAAACAAACATTACACTGGAGTACCGCTTTAACCTCTTGAGGACGTATTACGTAAGGATACGTCATCCGTCCGCAAGAGAAGTTCAGAGGGGGGCCACGCCGCGACCCCGCTCTGAACTGCCGCGATCCTGACTGCTATCTGCAGCACAGGACCGCGGCTATTAGCGGGAGCAGGCAATTGCCACTCCCGCTAATTAAGACCGTTAGATGCAGCTGTCAAACATGACAGCTGCATCAAACAGTCTTCTATGCGGCATTCCCTGGGGTATAGTTGCGGGAACCCCCCTCCGCGATGCGATCGCAGAGGGGGGATCCCTTCATCTTTCCGGGCCAGGCCTCAGCGACGTAATGACGCTGATCCCGTCTCGGTATTCTATTGCATTGGTCTGCAGCGGGCCAAAGCAATAGAGCACCGATCTCATGGATCGGTGCTGTGTTACACAGCTACACTGATCTCTATGAGAGATTAGTGTAGTTGTATTAGAAGTCCCCAGGGGGACTTCTAATTACTGTGGAAGTGTTATAAAAATAAGTGTTTTCATTAATAAATAAAAACCCTCCCCTAATAAAAGTCTGAATCACCCCCCTTTTCCCATGTTATAAATAAAAATAAATAAACATGTTTGGTATTGCCGTGTACATAATCGTGCAAACTATTAATTTATCCCCATTTAGCCCCATAGACAATAGGATAAAAGTGTTATAAGCATGGTAAGGGTGGGTTCACACTGAGGAATTCTCACAGATGAATTCCCCGGAATTCCGTCGGCTGTACGCGCGCATGGCCGCGATCCACAAATACCATTCTATGGGCCGGCAGAATGCGGAATCAGCCGGCCCATAGAATGGTGTCGATGGAGCCGGCGGAAAGGCACGCGGCTGTGCACACATACAGCCGACGGAATTCCACGGAATTTATCGGCGAGAATGCCTCAGTGTGAACCCACCCTAATAGAGCAATTTTAAGGAATGTTTATTTTCTGTAAAAGGTTTTATTTTTTTTTAAAGCCATCAAATAATATAAAAGTTATGCAAGTTGCATATCGTTTTAATCGTACCTTAGGAACATGTATAACATGTCAGTTTTTCCATAGGACGAACGGTGTAAAAACTAAGCCCCCCCCCCCCCCAAAGAAAAAGATTTTTTTTTTCAATTTCACTGCGCATATAATTTTTTTCAGGTTTCGCAGCATATTTTATGCAAAAAGTAAGTCTGCAATTGCAAAGTACAATTAATGACGCAAAAAATAAGGGCTCATATGGGTCTGTAGGTGAAAAAAATGAAATGTAAGTGCTATGGCCTTTTAAACACAAGGAGGAAAAAACTAAACCCCAAAAACGAAAATTGGCTCCGTCTTTAAGAGGTTAATATATGTTGCACAAAATCAGAAAACATGGCTACATTTCCTCCCCCTATGTCTATTATTACAGCTCAGCACTATTCACATCTATAGAGCTGAACTTCCATATCATCCACAACCTATGGACAGGTATAGTGCTGTTTTTGAAAAAAACAAACAAAAAAAAAACGCCATGTTTTACTAATCCTGGGCAACTCCTCTAATGCAATAAGTTACACTCCATGAGTCAAAGTCTATGTATCCTGGGATGTGCCTTACCCTGTGGGCATTGTAGCCCCTGCTGTGCTATGTCCATTCTACAACCTGAGAGAGGGGGAAGTAACAACTGCTCTCAGCATATTCAGGGTTGTCACCTTTCAACTCCATTCAATTATTGGTCTTAACAGCTAAGTAGAATACACACTGAATAGTAATGTATTATTTTATTAAGCATCTAGTGAACCAAAAAACATTAAGTTGAATGTTTGTTCCAAGCAATATGGACTGTTTTTAAAGGATGCTGAACTATTTGTGAAGTGCTGGCATATGGGACTTGTTAGTAATTTATTACACCTTGCACTCGTGTGAACAAGTAGACGTGCATAGAGTATATAGTTACAAGTAAAGAAGCGAGTTCCTCTCAGTTAAGGTTATATATAACATAGAGCAGTGTTCTTCGACCCATTGCTCTTCAGTTGTTACAAAACTACAATTCCCAACAGCCAGAAAGTCACTGGTTGGGTAGCGTGGGGTACTTATGGGGTATTTAGAGGCATGGTCTCAGTGAAAACCTACTCATGGCACTTCTTCTATATGGCCAAAGTGAATTAGAAAACATTAGGGGTAAGAAAGGTGCCTGATCTATTATAGATGCAGTCGCTAAGGAGGTCCCCCATTTCTAATTGTTTTGGCCTTCTCCATTTAAAGCGGTTGACCACTTTATAGTAAAATAGTTTACAGTGTACAGTATTAGTAAGTGTATTCACATTGCTTACTTACAGCAGTTCCCTGTGTACCTCATAGAACTAAAATCAGATTCCCCTCCTCCAGGCTGTGCTGTCCTGCTCAGTGGTGATTCTGTCCATAGGATGGCCGACATGGAGGAGCATGTGACCATTCCCTGCCCCCCAGTGTCCAACACTGAACCTGTATATGCCTAAGGTGGACACTGGGGGTTGAGGCATTGTCACATGCTCCTCCATGTCGGCCATCTTATGGACAGAATCACCAAAGAGCAGGGCAGCACAGCCTGGAGGAGGGGAGCCTGATTTTAGCTCTATGAGGTACACAGGGAGCTGCTGTCAGTATATACAGTGAGTACACTTACTAATACTGTACACTGAGCAATTTTATTATAAAGTGGCCAACCCCTTTAAGTTGCTGCTTCTTGTTTATAAGTTATGTTTTATTTATAGATAGTTATCAGGCTTAAAAAATACCATATGAGGAGCGCTGTCACGTTCATACTCATGACTTATTGCCTTTGCTGCGCTTGTATCCCCCTGAATAAATGGGTTTTGCAAAATTCCCTTTCATGTTAGGACAACTTGTATTTTAGTTGCACTACTCATTTAATTGAGCCAGCGGCCATTGACCTATGTGTCGGTTACAAGTCTTTGTCACTGGAACAAAAGTTTCATCCCTGGAAGCAGTAACCAAATGCAAGAGGCACTCCTGGAATGTGGAGCTCTTCTTCCCCGAAGGAAGAGTCGCTTTTGTGGTCAGGCAGATCCCTATCTGTATGTGCAATATAGCTGAAACCCAGTAGCCTGCAGGCATGAAGTAAGCTCAAAACAAACAAGAGCCTCTATTAGAGGTGACCTAATGGTTGGTGAGCTGGAACTAACAAAATTATACATTACAATGGGTGGATTAAGATGGGTGTCACCTATGTGTTAACTTAAATGCATTGTAATAAACAAAAAATGTTGACATTTCAAAAGTTTTCATCCTTCAGGGTGAGTGTATTCAGACTGTGACCGATCAGGAGAATGAGCCAGATGAGGCCCATAGACTCACATTATGATGCCAGCCACGTCGCATAACATAGAGCTGAGATTGAATGCGCTGCGTGTGGACTTCAAACGATTCGTTCCCCTGATCGGTCATGAGCTAAACACTCCGAACTCGATCAATCAAAATGTCTGACATATCTCTCTGACATGTCAAAAGTTGTTTAACATGACAGGTACCCTTTAGGACCCGTTCACAATACGGATTCGGCACAGAGATTCCGCTCAGAACGCCCGCGGACTCCGCGCCGAATCCCTCCTGCTACGTCTTTCAATGGGAGGCCTTGAGTGCCTCCACTCTCCGCCCCTTTCTACTTAAAGAATTGACATATCAATTCTTTGAGCGGAGAGGCATGGAGAGCAGAGGCGCACGAGACCTTCCATTGTTGAAACATAGCAAGAGGGATTCTGCGTGGCGTCTGCAGGTGGGGGTTCCGAGTGGAATCTGTGCGCTGAATCCGTAGTGTGAACGGGCCCTTAGACATGTATTGGCCAATCCTACAATTTTCAGCTAGACCTGCAGACCATTTAATGTGTATGGAGGCCTCTCAACTCTCGAGAAGGATTGTGCATGTTGGATTTCAATTGCCTGATCCTGTTGTTACATAAAGAAGCATGGGTCATTTTACCATACAGTGTATGCCTCCTGGTATTACTTTCATGATCCCTGAACCACAAGTCATCGGGTAGTCCCAGGTGACTTCTACCTGCCATGTCAGCCTCTATTGTCTCCTGCCTTGATCAATCAAGGCTGGTGGGGAGAACCCAACAGGGACCACCCCAATGACTTATGGTTGATGACAGCTTTGAGGTAAAGAAATTGGTAATGGCTCAAATAATCTGCAGTATAGCTGCATGCTCCCTTCACCCTACAGCTCAGCTGCAGCTCCATTCACTGCTGGTCATTTGGTCTGGGCAGAACCTATATGACCAGCAGGCACATCGGTGCAGCGAAGCTGAGTTTGAGCTGAGGTGGTTGGACCAGGCCTCTACATTTTAAAGGGGTTATCCAGCGAAAATCTTTTTCTTTCGAATCAACTGGGTTCAGAAAGTTATATAGATTTGTAATTTACTTCTATTTAAAAATCTCCAGTCTTCCAGTACTTACCAGCTTCTGTATGTCCTGAAGGAAATGTTGTTTTCTTTTAAAGGGGTTATCCAGCGCTACAAAAACATGGCCACTTTTCCCCCTACTGTTATCTCCAATTCAGGTGCAGTTTGCAATTAAGCTCCATTTACTTCAATGGAACTGAGTTTCAAAACCCCACCCAATCTGGAGACAACAGTAGGGGGAAAGTGGCCATGTTTTTGTAGCGCTGGATAACCCTTTTAATTCTGACACAGTGCTCTCTGCTGCCACCTCTGTCCGAGACAGGAACTGTCTAGAGCAGCAGCAAATGCCCATAGAAAACCTCTCCTGCTCTGGACAGTTCCTGTCTAGGACAGAGGTGGCAGCAGAGAGCACTGTGTCAGACTGAAAAGAAAACATCTCCTGCAGGATATATAGCAACTGATAAGTATGGGAAGACTTGAGATTTTTAAATAGAAGTAAATTACAAATGTGTAGAATTTTCTAAAACCAGTTGATTTGGATAACCCCTTTAACTTTTTTGAACATCTTTTTGGTCATCTTTGTGGTGCTCTAGCGTAGGGTTTATAGTGTGACAATCCAGGGAATGGTAATATACATAAGCTGACACCAGTATTATTAATGTTAATGCCAGGTTGGGGTCCATTATAGATTTCCATTAGGATCCTGGAGCTTCATCTTATATTTTCAGACACGGTGCTTTACTAGAAAAATAGTTAATAAGGCTCCAGCCTGAAGCCTTGCTATAAAAGCCACCATTGTTTATGTCCTTGTTAGAAAAATGGAAAATGTTGTGCTCATCAGATAACCTTGGCCGTCTGTAAACTGAACTCTTTTAGCCTTATAATTGTTCCAAAATATTGTTAACATAAATGTCCACCCACGGGATACACATTAGGTTTGCTAGCAAAATATTAGCTCTGAGTATTTATCTACATGGTAGATGACGGACAGCTGAGTCATTTATCTGAGCCAGATTGGTTGCTATGGATGCACTCCTTAACAACTAAGCAGTTGTCAGGCAGGGGCTCCCTAGTTACCAGTCCGTATCAGACTGAAATAGTTCTGAGCTGAGGACTAGATAACCTGTATAACCCGGGTTTAGTTCTAACATTGTAAAAAGTTAAAACTCGAACCTCAGGCGGTTAGTTTCATCTGAACCTGCTGAAAAAGTATCGGCCACAAAGGAAGGAGAAGGCAGAAGAATCACATGACCTCAGGGTAGCCAATGATGCCTTTGGTGTTAACAGATAACAGCTTTGGAAGGAGTTATGAGAAGATCTCTGTGAGGGACAGTGATCAATGAACACAGACAGGAATAAGGCCACATAAACACAATGGGGGAGATTTATCAAACATGGTGTAAAGTGAAACTGGCTCAGTCGCCCCTAGCAACCAATCAGATTCCACCTTTCATTCCTCACAGACTCTTTGGAAAATGAAAGGTGGAATCTGATTGGTTGCTAGGGGCAACTGAGCCAGTTTCACTTTACACCATGTTTGATAAATCTCCCCCAATAGCTGTAAACTAAAGCAGCACTCCAGAGAGTGTTCTGCGTCATTTATGTGAGTGCAAAATCTATTTTTATTGCAAGTTAAAGTAGTATCCCCATCTGAAGAATGTATACCCTATATAAAGGAAATAACAGGCTGACAAGGGGTCTGACCACTAGCAATCTTGGGAAAGGGGACCCCAGTCTTACATTAAAACAGAGCTGCGGGTCATGCTTGCATGCCATCACTCCATTCATACCTCTTTGGGATTACCCCTTTAAGAGTGACGTTTGTTTTTTTGTGGTACACTATGTAACACCACTGGGTCCCATTTCATTCGGGTTCCCCTCCTGCTTTCTGCAGTCGTGTTCCCGTCTGCTCCTATCCTGTATACAGTTCTGGTCCTGGGGCTGCTCGTCCTTATGCCTTCTGGTTTCTTCTTCGTCCTTCTGATCCCTGCTTCAATGGTGCCTCTGCCCACTATAGTATGCATATGGCCAACTGCTCTGGATTTATAGAGGTAGCTTACCTCCATCTGCTACTGTCATTTCCCAATACAGTGCCAGCTGTACCTATATAAACTAGTTCCACCTGTCCCTTCTTGAGTGTTGTTGCATTTCAGCACACAAAGCGAAGGTGTCTATCTACTGCTTCAGCTGAATTCTCATGTATCCTGACCAGTGCATTTGCTTGGGATTACAATTCTGCCTGACCCTCGTGTGTACTGCCTGCCTCTCCTCTTGCTGACTCTCTGAAGCCGCCTGCCTGACTACGAGACTTGTCTCATCCCTGGTACTGCGCAGACTCTTCTGCTGTTGGCCCAGCTTGCTGATCACGTATACATGACCCGTTCCTTGGTGCCTTGCACTTACTCAGGTTTTTGGGAACCTGCTGCTCACACCCTCTAGCTGCAGAAGTCCAGCTTCCACACCCTGGAATGGGATGAACGGTGAAGACCTAGAAGGCAGTTAGACTCCGCTTTCTGGTGTGGCTAAAGCCAAAATGGTTCAGTAGCTCAGCGGGTCCACACGTGCTGTCTGTTACACACTAATCGTTGGGAAAAGGCAGTAACATAAGAAAAAATGTATCACTTTTACACACATTCTAGGATGCCAACCCTGTTCCCAAAATGGGATACTTTTTTGACAGCCTATAAAAAGCCATTGCTTCTTTACTTTCCAGGCTCAAAAGCTGTACATTTGTCTCTCTTCATCTTAGTCTATTGGCATTATGGAAACAGCCAAAGAGTAGGTAGCTGCCATGTCTGATAATCAGAAGTCAGGGGACCCCATTCTCTTGGTCAGGGTCGCCACCCATCCAACATTTATGCATCAGATACAAATATAACTAACTCCCACCATCCCTGGACAGCTCCTTGTACTTATTAGGTCCCTAAGTCACTTTCATCACATAAGATCTGTAATTGTGGATTGTATAGTATCCAATGATTTCAATGGACCTTTTTGCACTTGTAATTTTACTGATTTCTAAAAGGGTCACGAAAAAATATGGATCACCTATTTCTAATGAACAAGTCCGCACAATTGTGGATGGTTATGGATGTGTGAATGTGGCCTTAGGCTCTCCAAGCATGATGAGAGATATAGTTCTGCAACAGCTGGAGAGCCACAGGTTTGGGAACACTGGTCCAGAGAATGTATCAGAGATACATGTGAATTATTCAGGACTTTTAGTTTGTTGTGCTTGGCCGTCTCTGTGAAAATTAGATACGTCTGTTAAGGGGAGGTCAGGAATCGGTGATGTATGAAGGATGCCAGCTGGGTATGAAGGAAGGAAAGCTTAGGTAATTGCAATGTTTGTAAATAGAATTGCCTTGGTAGCAAATTGCAAATAATTTTGTTACAGTGTAACATAAAAAAGGCAGGAAGAAATGTGTACAATATTACCTATAATAATACCTGGCAGCAGGCCCGTAGTGCAAAAGACATATACACTTCATACAGAACAGATATCATAAAGCAAAGAGGCAGGAAGCCTTATATCATTTATTGATACCAGCAGATAACCTACTGTACAGTATATATATATATATATATATATATATATATATATATATATATATAATATAACTAGTGAGGACAAACTGCATCACACATGCTTTATATATAGGAACTCAATGGGCATTAAAGGGGTAGTGCGGCGCTAAAAAAAAGTATTCACAGAATAACACACATTACAAAGTTATGCAACTTTGGGCTATGTTCACACTACGTAAGTTTCCGGCCGTAGCGCGTTCCGTGAATAAGAGGCCGGAGACTTACGTAGTTTGTGTATAATGGAAAGTATACGAAGTACGGCTGCACAGTTCACACTACGTACGAACTTACGCCCGTATCGTACGAGGCGGCGTAAAAAATGAACCAGACCATTGTTTGCGGACGAAAATGCCGTAACTTACGCCCGTAGCGTTACATGCGGTCCCGTACGTAGTGGTGATTTCTTCATTTTTGCAGCTTTTTGTGCCGATCCAAAAGGTTCTGTGGGGTGTCCGGGGCTAGGCGAAGATTTCCAAGTAAAAGACCGCTGTCAGATCGCTACGTAGGGCGTAAGTTCGCGGTCCGTACGTAGCCGGCCGCAAGTAGCGTAAATCTCCGGCCGGAGTTTACTGCGTATATGTCCGGCCGCGAAAATATGCGGCCGGACATATACGCAGTGTGAACATAGCCTTGTAATGTATGTTATGTCTGTGAATCGCCCCCTTCCCTGTTTCCCCCCCACCCCCGCACGTGTACCCGCAAGTGTGCTCAGCCGCGATTGGCTGAGCACAGTTATGCTCAGCCAATCGCGGCTGAGCGGCTGATGACGCGGCCCTCGACACGGATCAGGTAATGTATAATGCACCACACTTCCGAGTACACGTGCAGGGGTGGGGGGACACAGGGAAGGGGGCGATTCACAGACATAACATACATTACAAAGTTGTATAACTTTGTAATGTGTATTATTCTGTGAATAATTTTTTAGCGCCGCACTACCCCTTTAATAAACACATAATGGGGGAAGATTTGTCAAGACTGGTGTACTAGTACTTGAGTCTTAGAGTGTCACTTTTGTTTGGTTGTTGTTGGGGGGTTTTTTGTTTATTTTTTGCTGAAATCAATAGTACAGGCGATTTTAAGAAACTTTGTAATTGGGTTTATTAGCCGAAAAATTTATTTTTATCATGAAAAAGCAGTATGAAGCTCTTCCCCCATGTCTTCATGGTTTTCTATGGAGAGGGGAGGGGTGGATGGAAATGAGGCACCAAAACAGGACAACAAAGAGTTAATTTACAGCTACATCACCAGGCTTTCTCCTCTGACATCAGCACTGACCTCTCTGACCTCTGAATAGGGGCTTTAACGCAGCTCCCACTGTGTAATCTTCGGTTCCCTGCTCTTTGCTGCTGACTGATCTCACTAAAGATGTAGAGTGTGTTATCGGCCTGGGTTATGTCGTTGGTGTGGTGTACTGTGTCGGTACTACACAGAGCCATGCTATGTGGCATAATGTGCCACGGTGATGTGTTTGGCTGCTGCCATATCTGCATTACTATGTTTTTTATGGATTGTAAATGGAAATCCAGGAAATACATACAAACTCCATGAGATGTTTGCATTTGAAGCTAGAACCCCAGAACCCCAAACTTTAGCTTTGGCTGTCCAGGCATGATGGGAATTGTAGTTTTGTAACAGCTGGGAGGCCTGAGTTTAACACCTGTGCACTAAACCATCAAGCCTAATGCTGGGTTTACACGGAGCAATAATTTGCCCAATCGTACGATTAACGATTTCGAAGTAACGATCAGCGTTTAGACTGAACGATATATTGTACGGAATAATCGTTTTGCAATGGTTTTGAAATCACTTAAGCGTATCTCGCACATAGGTTAAATCGGTAAACGACTGTTTACACGGAACGATCTGCGATTTTTTTGCGAACGACCAACGACGATTTGAGAACATTTTCAAAGTTAAAAATGAACGATTTCTCACTCGTCGCTTGATCGTTTGCTGCGTTTACACGTACGATTATCGTTCGAATTCCATCGTTATCATGCAAATTCGCACGATAATGGTTCCGTGTAAACGCAGCATAAGGGTCCTATTACACGGGCAGACTACGCTCATTTACTAAACCTATTAGACGGTCCGATAATCAGGCAGTAAGGGCTGCATGGATATGGATCATGCAGTCCTTGCCTAAACACCTGACACCTTACCTCTCCCTGCTCCTGGTCTTCTCTCCTGTGCCATGCAGCTTCCCGGTCCCGGCAGGCAGCAGCTGGAACCGATGTGGCCTGCGATTGGCTGAGCGGCACAGGAGAGTAGACCAGCAGCAGAGAGAGGTAAGGTATCAAGTGTTTGGGCAATCGTTAGCCTTAGGCCGCACATCCCTATTACACGTAGCAATGCGCGGTCGTCACCTGACAATTGTAGGTTTAAACCTAAACCATCAATCAGCCGAAGCTGGCCTTTCGGCTAACCATTGTTACATAGTTACATAGTTAATACGGTTGAAAAAAGACACATGTCCATCAAGTTCAACCAAGGAGGGGATGGATACAGGGAAGGGGGAGGGGTGATAGGTTCTATACATATGCATTTATATTATTTTGGTCTAAGAACTTGTCTAGCCCTGTTTTGAAGCCCTCTACTGTTTTTGCTGTGACCAGATCCTGTGGTAGACTGTTCCACAGATTCACAGTTCTCATGGTAAAGAAGGCTTGTCGCCTCCGGAGTTTGAACCTTTTTTTCTCCAGGCGGAGGCAGTGCCCCCTTGTCCTTTGAGGGGGTTTTACCTGGAACATCTTTTCCCCATATCTCTTGTAGGGGCCATTTATATATTTAAATAAGTTAATCATATCTCCCCTTAAACGTCTCTTCTCCAGACTAAACAAATGTAATTCTTTTAATCTCTCCTCATAACTAAGATGCTCCATTCCCCTTATTAGTTTAGTTGCCCGTCTTTGTCTCTATTACACGGAGCGATAATCGTCCAAATTGTCCCGATTCGGCCAATTATCACTCCATGTAATAGGACCCTAAAGGCCCTATTCCACGGGTCGTTTAGAGGAGCAATATCGTTCGTATTCGGCCGATATCGGCCGCTACGAACGATATTCGTCCCGTGGAATAGAGTGCAACGATCAGCCGACATCGTTCATGTCGGCTGATCGTTGCAGTCGCTTGTTTTTCAACATGTTGAAAAACAAGCGACTGATATAGCAGCGATCTGCTGCCGTCGCTCCGTTGAATAGGAGCATCGGCAGCAGATGCTGCTATATCCTATGAGCTGCCCGGACGATCAGCGATCCCCCGGGCAGCCCCCCCAGCAGCTCCCCGCCGCCCCTCTTGCACTCACCCGCTCGCTGCAGCCGCGTTGAATAGCGGCGGCAGCGAGCGGGGAACGAGGAGCAAACGAGCGCTAATAGCGCTCGTTTGCTCCTCCAAACGACTCGTGGAATAGGGGCATAAGTATCTTCTTCTGAACCCATAGCCAATGGTCAGGACTTTACGCTATCGATCAGCCTTTAGAGTTGTCTGCAAAAAAGCAGAATAAGATAAAATAAAACTAAAAGAGAACCCACCTGTTTAATCCCCCTGTCTAACCAGTGCCAGTGCCCAGGTGGTCATGCTGTACTGACACATGACTACTGCAGCCACTGGGTGCAATGGTGATACCAGTACAGTACAGCACCTTTTCACCGCTATATTACAAATGGGGGAACTCCAAAGCATAGATGTTGTAATCCACAAATTACTTTGTTGCAGATGTCACATAATTTATTCTAAGCTTCTGGCTTCTTCTCCTATGTAATCCTGCTCACTGCAGCTTCCCTCATCATGATGTATTGATGCTATAGATAAGATATCATCCCACAATCTCATAGTCCCTGCCTCCAGCACATTGATATAGACGGAACATTCGTATCATCTGTTTCACCTCATTTTGTTCTGTTCTTGTCCCGCTCACTGGCTGACAGCTGCCGTATCAGGGCCGCTTATAATAACCATGCACTATGACCCTCATGATAAACACCTTCACTTTATACTACTGAAAACTGGAAAATCGGTTTCCCCGCCAACAATGTGTTTGTGAACTTGTAATGTTCCTGATGTGCCATACCTAGGTCTCCCAGGATCGGGTGGGGCTCTGTTTGCTCGACTTATAAAACAGTCATGTAGAAAACTCTGCTGAGCGTGTTAATGATTAATCATATCCTCTAAAGGGCAAATAAAAAAGCAACTGTCCAAATACCTGTCCACACCTACACCTGGAATACCAGGAAAGTAACGCTAAAAATATTACCTGACATGATAAGAAAGATACAGTCGGACACATGTGCAGAGGTGTAACTTAAAGGACAACTCCAGCGAAAAACATTTTCTTTCAAATCAACTGGTGTCAGAAAGTGACAGAGATTTGCAATTTACTTCTATTAAAAAATCTAAAGTCTTCCAGTACTTATCAGCCGCTGTATGTTTTAGACATAAAGAGATATGAAGGACATACAGCAGCTGATAAGTACTGGAAGATTTGAGATTTTTTAATAGAAGTAAATTACAAATTTCTGACATTTTCTGACACTAGTTGATTTGAAAGTATTTTTTTTTTTTTGCTGGAGTACCCCTCTAAAGATGCTGAACCCCAGTGCAAAATCTATAAGAGGTGTCCTAACAATAATGCTTCATATCTTGTACTTTCTGCTTTTATATTGACCTGGACATAGAAAACAGTTAAAATGCGTAAATTACAATTTTAAAATTTTGTGAGATTTTGTAAATTTTCCTAAAATCGTATTCCCTGGTTTCCTTCAGGATATCTGTACAGTATGTAATGAGTTCATAAATTCCACAGCACCCATTAAAGCTGCACCTCTCCATAGGCCTATGCGAGTAAGTGGAGAACAGCTGCAATACCTGACATAGTCCATGCACATCAGTTAATCCTGGACAATCATTTAAACTAAACTAAAAAAAAAAACAAATTATGATTCTGTAGGGTTATACATACAAAATAAATGATCTGACCCTGATGGGCTTCTAAAGGGAACCTATAACATTGAAAATACAATTCAGTCTGTGGGCAGCATGTTATAGAGCAGAGCAGATTGATATGTAGGTTTGTGGGAAAATATTCAGTATAACTTGTCATTTATTTATGTAAGTCTCTGGGCTAAGCAGTCATGTGGGCGGTCCTAATGAGAAAGTGACAGCTATCTGTGATTACCTGTACAAGTAGAAAGAGCTGTCAGTTGCCCACCTGACTACTGAGCAAAGTGGCTGTATAGGCAGTCCTAATAAGTAACTAACAGCTCTCTTAATAAGCACTTGATGTCAATCTCTGAGTAGGACCGCCCACTTGACTACTTAGCCCAGATTAAGCAAAGATTAGCCCAGAATAAGCAAAGATTTTCATGTGTAAATGACAAGTTATCCTGGCACTTTCCTATAAAACTATAAATCAGCTCCTCTTGTTCTATACATGCTGAATGCAGATTAGTTTATGTGACATGATCTCTGTAAATAGTCCAGAAAAAAGTGATAGAGCTACAGGAAATGTATGTGCAGAAAGCTGTTTTCTAGCTCACCAATAAATCTGGAGTATATGCATCCAATATTTTAGCATTATGAGGACATGTGTATGATGTGCTGGGACTGTGCCTGGTTCTCCTTACATGTTATAGAACAGCTGGCCGCGTACATTGTGTCAGGTCAACACATTCTTTAACCAGTAACTGATGGTATTATGATCCGTGTTCCCACTGCTAAACCTTAGACAAACCATTGGAAATCATATCTTTGTTTATAGCTTGTGTGCTCTAGATGAATACACAGTTTCCATATGTCTTGGGTTTATATGCTTCCATTTTTTTTGTTTCTTTTAATAGCGTTTTGAAAATCATAGATAACATGTGCATGGAATGAGTAGGGAATTTTTTTTTTTTGTTAATGCCATTTTATTGCAATGGAATCAGCGTCCGTTCTTTACTGCAAGGGCAGCGTTGCGTTGAAGTCAATGCAATGCAGCCCACTGTGTTCACACAGCGTTATGTTAATGCCCGTTCTTTAGATTTCTTTAGAATAATGTACCTGCCTATTATTTTCGAACACTGTTCAGTGAATAGCGCCTGGAAATAATCGCTGTTCACGCAAAGTAATGTGCAGTGGGGGCCGCACATTACATTGGAGTGAATTGCTAATTGATTTGCAAGCACACCCGACGGTGCCCACAGATCAATAGTAAAAAAGAACGTTCCTGCAGCTGATACCTGCAGCTGAACGTTCTGAATGCAGTCCGGTGGCCAGCGGTTTAACAGCGTCCATTGCTATGCAACGGACACTGTTAAACATAGTGTGGACAAAGCCTAAGGCTGGGTTCACACAACTTTTTTGCAATGTTTTTTTTTTTTTTTCATCTATGTTTACAAAAGACAGATGGAAAAACTGATGCATTTCTGTTTCCATTTTGATCTGTTTTTTCATTGACTTTCATGATTAAAAAAAAAACGGTTCAAAACACTTTACACAAAAATTTGGTATGCTAAAAAAAGGATGCGTTTTGGTCCATTTTTTACAATGGAAGTCAATGGAAAAACGTGTCAAAATGGATGCACACAAATTCATCCATTTTTCCATACATTTTTTGCACCCAGCCTAACCTTTTAAAAAAGCAATAAAGAATTCATAAAAAATGCTGCATGTGAACCCAGCCTAATAAAGCATATGGATATTAAAAAAGCATTCTGGAATTTTTTTTTTATTTGTCCCCCTGCTGCATGCTGGTGCGTATACTCACCAGCGATGACTGGTGTCCCCTCCAAAAATTTCCAGAATGCTTCTTTAAAGGGAAGCTATCAGCAGGTTAGAAGCATCTAACCTGCTGCTATGTCCCTATAGCATACAGGATGCTAAGGATAAATACAATTTTCTTACTTTTATCTGTTGCTGTTTTTGGTAACTTTGTAGTCTATAAGATATGTAAATGAGGTGGTTTGGTGCACTTGGGGTGGGGCTACCATCCTCAGCGGCCTGTGCGCTATAGGGACATATCAGCAGGTTAGATGTTTCCCTTTAAGAAGTGGAATTTCAGGTATCTTTTCCATCTCCATATTTGTTGCACTGACTCACGCTGATGAAATCCTTGTACACATACATTATACATTGTAGTGATTTTTACGTTGTGACGGGAATCAGAATGTACAGTATCCATTTCTTGTATGTGTCACAAACGGTTGCTGGATCTGAAAAATGACTAGTATGTGGGAAAATGCACCACGCGTGTTAACATCTCCCAGCAGAATTCTTGCTGTAATTCCGTCAGTATACAGGTGTGAGCCCAGTACAATGGCATAATATCTGCTATGTCCAAATTCCTTCTACATACAATCATCAAATGGGAGTTGAACGACCACAAAGAGGATCTTAAATGGGGCGTATACCAGGGATTCTCACTCTCGGACCTCATAAGCTGAAATCTGGAGACGCCTTTGGTCATAGTCCTTGCCAAAATTTCCGAAATTACCTAAAATAAGTAAAATAAACAGAAAAGTAGTAAATATGTTGCTGGACCAGAGATTGCCCCAGCGGTCATTGGTTTATATTAACAGCTGTCAGATTTACCTACTCAGTTAAATCTTATGAAAAAGTATCTCAAAGATTTAAGAGCACTGATGGCAATGAGATATTGATGTTGCCCCAGAAATTGGGTGATGTCATATCGCCTCGCTCCCATAGGGATTTGATGGTGTATTAACGTGCTAGTAAAGGGCTGATTTTCCGCTTATTATTAGCTCATGGTAGCTCGTGATGAACCATATAGAGCAGGGGTACTCAACAACTTTTAGTGAAGGTCCACTTACCGGGGTCTATTGTCAGGTGAAGGTCCGAGCTGAACATCAGTAGGAAACGTGTTTTGTTACTTTGTCACAAACGTTCAACTATTTATATACAGAATTGCTGCTTATTAGCGGGAAAAGTGGCATTTTTTTCTCTCTCACCAGGCCTTTGATATTAGGTACAAAGGGGTTGACTGCCCTGGTAGTATATAGCCCCCCTGTTGCTCCCCCAGTAGTGTATAGCCCCCCCCTGTGCGCTCTCCCTCAGTAGTATATAGCCCCCTGTTGCTCCCCCAGTAGTATATAGCCCCCCTGTGCGCTCTCCCCCTGTAGTATATAGCCCCCTGTGAGCTCCCCCCAGTAGTATATAGCCTCCCCGTGCTCTCCCCCTGTAGAATATAGCCCCCTGTGAGCTCTCCCCAGTAGTATATAGCCCCCCTGTGCGCTCTCCCCCTGTAGTATATAGCCCCCTGTGCGCTGTCCCCCAGTAGTATTTAGCCCCCTGTGAGCTCCCCCAGTAGTATATAGCCCCCCTGTGCTGTCCCCCTGTAGTATATAGCCCCCTGTGAGCTCCCCCCAGTAGTATATAGCCCCCGTGAGCTCCCCCCAAGTAGTATATAGCCCCCCTGTGAGCTCCCCCCTGTAGTATATAGCCCCCTGTGAGCTCCCCCTGTAGTATATAGCCCCCCCGTGCGCTGTTCCCCTGTAGTATATAGCCCCCTGTGAGCTCCCCCCAGTAGTATATAGCGCCCCTGTGCTCTCCCCCCAGTAGTATTTAGCCCCCTGTGAGGTCCCCCCCAGTAGTATATAGCCCCCCTTGTGCTTTCCCCCTGTTGTATATAGCCCCTGTGAGGTCCCCCCTGTAGCATATAACCCCCTGTGCGCTCCCCCCAGTAGTATATAGCCCCCTCAGTAATATATAGCCCCTGTGAGGTCCCCCCTGTAGTATATAGCCCCCTGTGCGCTCCCCCCAGTAGTATATAGCCCCCTCAGTAGTATATAGCCCCCTGTGAGGTCCCCCCTGTAGTATATAGCCCCCTGTGCGCTCCCCCCCAGTAGTATATAGCCCCCTCAGTAGTATATAGCCCCCTGTGAGGTCCCCCCTGTAGTATATAGTCCACCTGTGCGCTCTCCCCTTGTAGATGCCCCCCAGACAGAAAAAAAAAAATAACAAAAACAACTCACCTAGCACCTCGTTCCCCGCTGCGGCTGTCTTCTTCTCTTCCCGTCGGTCCGGCCCCCGGCTGATACGCGCTCTGTAGGGATGTCCCGGGGATTCCCCAGCAGAGCACGCATCAGTGACCTCAGCGTACTCCGCCGGCCTGCACTTCCGGGAAGGACAGGCCGGCAGCGTACACTGAGGTCTGTGGTGCGCGCTCTGCTGGGGAATCCCCGGGACATCCCCAGAGCGCGTATCAGCCGGGGGCCGGACCGACACTGCCCCCAGCCCCACAGGCGTACTGACATCTAAGGACAGTACGGCTATGGGGCGGGAGGCAGTGCGGTGGGGAGCGGGACCTCCTAACCGCCCCGGGACGGACCGGATCCGGGGCGGTTAGGAGGTCTGACCAGGGGTCCGGACAGCTGGCCTCCGCGGTCCGGGTTCGGACCGCGGTCCGCCAGTTGAGGACCCCTGATATAGAGATTGGCGCATGTGAATTATGCTTGTGTGAGTGTTCTGGAAAGACAGGACACAGGATTTGGTCTCTGAATGTTCATATACCTGGTTGTATTAAAAGGGGTGGCAGGGGATAAATAATGTTTTTATATATGGTTATATATTCACCTACCTTAACGGGGACAGGACTTATGTAAACTCTTCCCAGGTGGGTGTTGTGTTGGAGTATACCAGTGCATTCTAGGCTGGTCACAAGGCTTGGACTGGCCTACAGGGAGCTGGGGAATTCCCTGGTGGGCCCTACCCCTTGGTAGGAGGTGGGACTCCCTGCTTAGCATCTTCAGGATGACATATAATGCCCCAGGACTACTGCACACGCCTGTCATCCCGTCACTCACTGCCTCTACAGTATATAGAAACCCAGGCTTTACTCTTATTGTATAGAGACAGGGAGTGACCGGGGTGACAGCCAGCAGCATGTAGTGTGCAGAATCAGCGCAGCCCCTCTTCTCTCCCCTGGGACCCTTTCCTCTCTCCTCCTCTCAGGCTCTCTCCATCCTAAATGGCAGCTGTGTTGTTTGTATATAGTGACTGACCAGTCACTAGCAGTGAGCTAGCGTCGCCGGTCACATACACAGCTTTGTGCAAAGTCGCTAACGTAATGTGAAAGGATTGGCACTGGTTATATCTGGTGTATGTGGGAAGGGCCACTTGAATCAAATTCCCTGGTGGGCCGAAGGTACCCCAGTCCGACACTGCTGGTCACGTTTTTAGCTTGACCAGGTACCCTTTGTTTTCTCTGCCCACTGTATATTTTATTCATTAATTTGAATAGTAAACCGTTCTAGGAATCTACCCATATACTCTGTAAAGAGAATCCATGTCTCTACTATGGATCTATCTTTATGGCTTTGGTGGCAACTAGAGTTGAGCGAACTTCGAGTATGCTCGGGTGATGTCCCAAGCATGTGGCATTTAATTAGCGGTGGCTGCTGAAATTGGGGGCAGCCCTAAGGCTGCCAGGAAAACATGGATACAGACTATGGCCTATGGCTGTAACCATGTTTTCCCGATGCTGCACGCTCAGGATCGGACTAACCCAAGAGTATTCAAGTTCGCTCAACTCTAGTGGCAACCTATGCAGACTCCCCTCTGTAGAAGGATTGCATTGTTAGCAATGAAAGAGATAAGAAATTGCTCCAAGATTATGGGATATGGAGGAGGGAGCAAACATCGGGCCCTTTGGTCCCAGGATACCATTTTGATCTTTGCCATAGGACAACCTGTTTTCTATTTGTGCCACTGCTGCTAAAAGACACCACAGAATAAAACTAGATTAGGATTCAAAGTGTGAGAAATGCAATAAAATGTTCTTATAACTAAAGTGAAGCTTATATTCTGTATTGTTGGAAAACGTTGTCATCACCCATAGGATCTAATAATAGCCGAAAATCGGCTAGAAAACACAGAAGTTACTTCACAAAACACTGAGCACGTTGCACACAACACACACCAGCTATTACATAAGATGTTGTTGCGGATTGGCTGAACGTGCTGCTGCATAGCAGGTCAATAGGCGTACTGTACAGCTCAATACATTCACTATTGTTGGATGAGTGCAATGAAGCAACAAGCCAGAAGGATGACAAACTTAGCTTAGCTTCTCCAACATGGCATTGTGCTAGAAGTTGTTACAAGGATCAGACCTCATCATGATATTCTGTGCAGCCGAGAGCTTCCTATGCGGTGAGTTGCCGGTTATTATATCTTTATATCAGAGTTGTTTATTTGTTTTGGAAACTTTTAACTCCTTCCTTGCCATGTCATGCCATCATTCGGTCACAGGCTGCGGTGTGGGATCAGTGTCAGGGGACATTGTTTCGTGTTGTTGGATTTGCTCAGTCATCCCCGGTTACATTTGTGGCTTGTGTGATCCCACGTGTTCTTAGTAATAGGTAGCTGCAGGCTATTGTACGTTCTTTTTAAGACTTGGATTACATTTCACGTCCTGTATTAAGCAATTGCACGGGGTAATTTGATTCAATAAACGTACTGCTTTGGAGAGTGGAAGTTAAGACACCAGCGCTGGAAAGGATTCATGTGCTGACGCTAGATTGAAGCAAAGTGAATGGAGTAGAGTTGTAATACCGCACTCAACCTGGGGACAGGTGTGGCACTGTTTTTGGAAGAGGTTTTCTCACCCTCCACAACCCCTCTAATTTATGTAATAAAAGATGTTGTGACTTTTCTGCAGATGACACCGTAGTTCAATGTTAAAGGTTTCTGTTAAAGGGTTAGTTCATCAAAAACGTTTTTTCTTACAAATCAACTGGTGCCAGAAATTGCCAGCAATTTGTAATTGACTTCTATTAAAAAATCTTCCAGTACTTATTAGCTGCTGTATGTCCTGCAGGAAGTGGTGTATTTTTTCCAGTCTGGAGAGCAGGAGAGGTTTTCTATAAGGATTTGTTGCTGTCACAGGGATTGGTTCCTGTCACGGACAGAGGTGGCAGCAGAGAGCACTGTGTCTGACTGAAAAGAATTGTATTTTTTACCAAATTGACTGGATTTATGATGTCAAATTATCAGATGTCCTACATTACCACACAGTATGCCTATTTACTGGATACTGGTATATGGAATAACATCATCTGCCATTTAATACTTTTTAATACCTTATAGAGGCCAAAAGGTGTTTCCATCTGGTGCCTTTCCCGGCTGTAGGACAATTTCACATTACACCTGTGATCGGGCCGTTACTTGCGGCTAATACTAACTTGACCGTGATTATTTTAAATGCGTCTGAGCCTTCTTTTATTTAGAGATGTCTTGGAGTTGATTCCCCATATGTCCAACATAGGATATGTTACTTAAAGGCGTAATTTGCAATAATAAAATAAATAAATCATGAAATAATAAAATGCAGCATATTCCCCTTGCTTGAGTCCAGCACCAGTGCTCTCGTCTACCCTGGTCCCTCTGTTCACTTCCTAATTGTGCCCTCTCCCTGCTCTGCTGATGATGCTCAACACATCGCAGCCTCAGTGGCTGGCCTCAGTGATTGGCCTCAGTGGCTGGCCTTCGTGACTGGCCTCAGCAACCACCTTCACTGACTGGCCTTAGTGACTGGTCTTAGTAATTGGCCTCAGTGACTGGCCTTAGTGATTGGCCTCAGTGGTTGGCCTTAGTAATTGGCCTCAGTGACCACCCTTAGTGACTAGCCTTAGTGATTGGTCTCAGTGACTGGCCTCAATAACTGACCTCAGCGACTGGCCTTAGTGATTGGCCTTAATATTTGGCTTCAGTGACTGGCCTCAGTGATTGGCCTCAGTGACTGGCCTCAGCAATTGGCCTCAGTGATTGGCCTTAGTAATTGGCCTCAATGATTGGCTTCAGCGATTGGCCTCAGTGATTAGCTTCAGCGATTGGCCTCAGCGATTGGCCTCAGTGATTGGCCTTAGTGATTGGCCTCAGTGATTGGCTTCAGTGACTGGCCTCAGCAATTGGCCTCAGTGACTAGCTTCAGTGACTGGCCTTAGTAATTGGCCTCAGTGACTGATCTCAGTGATTGGCCTCAGTGATTGATCTTAGTGATTGGCCTTAGTGATTATGTTATATAAAAAAAAACAACAACTATTTTTTAAAGAAAACAATATAGAGTAGAGTGGGAAATCTTAAGAAAGCATACATTAATTCATTGGGATATGTGAAAAAGTTGAGAAGGCACCATAAGCTTTAAATACAGTCATGCCTTACACAGTCATATAATGGATGATGGTAAGAAAATCATCAACTAAAATTAGCATCTAAAAACTAAGATATCCCTGTTCTTAGCTAAACACTTCCTCTGACAGACAGCCACAGATTATGTTATTGGGGTCCACCAGTTGTTTCCCAATCTTTTAGAGCTGAAGAATACAATAATAACTGATATTCCAGCACAGATACCCCAGCATCTATACCATACTCCCATAACCTTTACTATCACATATTATAGTGGTATGTTTGGATTAGGGGCCCCAGTCCTGTATACTGGACAGGAATGTAAGCTTGACATAGTGCTGCTTTGCAGTGCGCTTCACTGAGATAAAACAAATATGTAACCTCCCATATAAACTACACATACACCTCAACAGCCTAATATCTTCTCCAGTTACACAGCGCCAGGAATTGACTTCTTAAAGAGAAAGTAACTAATTTTTTTCTAGCAGGCATCATCTACAATGATGTATCTATTTTAGGGAAAATTTAGGGAGTCCTTTGTATGTGGGTTCACCATTCACATATTAATATGTCCATTGCTGTCAGAGATGGTGAATCACTCAGGGGGCTGGGAGACAAGATCCTGCCGAGCCTCCTGTGACATCAGGGCCGTCTTACCCATTGGGCAGAGTAGGCGGCTGCCCGGGGGCCCTTGCGTCCTAGGGGGCCCCTGCCCTCTGTGACCTGTATTTTTCGCTTTATAAGATGCACTAAGTGCATCCTATAAAGCGAAGACGGCTCCCAAGCAGTGCTGAGCACCGCAAGGAAGCCGTCCCGCCCGCCCCCTGTATTGCCCCCTCCGACCCCTGTATTGCCCCCTCCGCCTGCCCAGCCCCCTCAGCCCGCCCCTTTCTATCGCCGCTCAGCCCGCCCCTTCTATCGCCGCTCAGCTGAGCCGATCAGAAGCCCAGGAAAGTGCAATGAGCAGCACTTTCCTGGGCTTCTGATCGGCTCAGCTGAGCGGCGATAGAAGGGGCGGCCGGTCCCGGAACTCACCTGTCCGCCAGCCCCAGCAGCTGATGTCTCCCGGCAGCGCGCACTCCCGTCATCCTCCGGCACAGGCAGCGGGGTACAGAGACGCTGCCTGTGTCCTGGATGTGTCGTGCAGCCGGACACTTCCGGCACAAGCAGTCTCTCTGTACCCCGCCGCCTGTGCCCGGAGGATGTCAGGAGTGCGCGCTCTGCCGGGAGAGGAGCTGCTGGGGCCGCCGGACAGGTGAGTAACTGGTTTGTTGTTTTGGGGGGCACTGGCTACTATGGGGGGCACTGGCTACTATGGGGGCACTGGCTACTATGGGGGGCACTGGCTACTATGGGGGCACTGGCTACTATGGGGGGCACTGGCTACTATGGGGGCACTGGCTACTATGGGGGGCACTGGCTACTAAGGTGGGCACTGGCTACTATGGGGGGCACTGGCTACTATGGGGGGCACTGGCTACTATGTGGGCACTGGCTACTATGGGGAGCTCTGGCTACTATGGGGGGCACTGGCTACTATGGGGGGCACTGGCTACTATGTGGGCACTGGCTACTATGGGGGCACTATATGGGGGGATTGGCTACTATGGGGGCACTATATGGGGCGATTGGCTACTATGGGGGGCACTATATACAAAGATGTGGGGGATTTGATGGCGGCGGTTGGGGGTGGGCAATTCACACCTCTGCCCAGGGGCCCATAATGCTGTTAAGACGGCCCTGTGTGACATAACACCCTGCCCCCTGTCTGCATCATCAGCCTGTGCTCAGCAAACACACAATGTGAGACAGAAGCATGAATCTCTGTCTCCTGAGGGGAGAGAGCAGTGGGAGCAGGAGACAATGTGAATTGGCACAGAGGCCATTTCCTGGATGTCTATCAGCTACCAGTGTGGCAGAACCGTACAGATATGGTAATACATTGTATAGACACATCTATATAATTTTTATTGTACTTTTAATTTTTTCCCTCTCCGGAGTTCCCCTTTAATTCAATGGAAATGGTCATGAAAGTCATTACTTTTCACAAGTTAGTTTTGTTCAGTAGGAATCATTTTCACCCCGCAGAACAATTGGCCTCAATATTACATTTCCTGTAGATTATCATTATGCAGTACTTCTTCTAATAGTTCTAATGTTACTGGAAAAACCTTGTGTCTACAATACTGGAAATGAATATAGTAATGGATAGAGCCATTAGGTGCCTTTCTGATGCTGTACTGCAATGAGAAGAAAGAATATTACAAGCTATCAGTAACAAACTGTGAAAAGACAAGCAAGTTAATTGAAGAACCTAGCAAATGAGGCATAACATGGCCTGATAGTGAGATCTGTATTATAACATGGCATAATAGTGATACATGTATTATATCATGGCCTGATAGTGAGATCTGTGTAACATGGCCTGATAGTGAGATCTCTATTATAACATGACATGATAGTGAGATCTGTATTATAACATGGCCTAATAGTGGTAGATGTATTATATCATGGCCTGATAGTGAGATCTGTATAACATGGCCTGATAGTGAGATCTGTCCTATAAAATGGCCTGATAGTGAGATCTGTATTATAACATGGCCTGATAGTGAGATCTGTATTATAACATGGCCTGATAGTGAGATCTGTATTATTACATGGCCTGATAGTGAGATCTGTATAATAACATGGCCTGATAGTGAGATCTGTATTATTACATGGCCTGATAGTGAGATCTGTATAACATGGCCTGATAGTGAGATCTGTCCTATAACATGGCCTGATAGTGAGATCTGTATTATAACTTGGCCTGATAGTGAGATCTGTATTATTACATGGCCTGATAGTGAGATCTGTATAATAACATGGCCTGATAGTGAGATCTGTATTATTACATGGCCTGATAGTGAGATCTCTATTATAACATGGCTTGATAGTGAGATCTGTGTTATAACATGGCCTGATAGTGAGATCTGTATTATTACATGGCCTGATAGTGAGATCTGTATTATAACATGGCCTGATAGTCAGATCTGTGTTATAACATGGCCTGATAGTGAGATCTGTATTATAACATGGCCTGATAGTGAGATCTGTGTTATAACATGGCCTGATAGTCAGATCTGTGTTACAACATGGCCTGATAGTGAGATCTGTATTATAACATGGCCTGATAGTGAGATCTGTATTATTACATGGCCTGATAGTCAGATCTGTATTATAACATGGCCTGATAGTGAGATATGTATTATAACATGGCCTGATAGTGAGATCTGTATTATAACATGGCTTGATAGTGAGATCTGTGTTATAACATGGCCTGATAGTCAGATCTGTGTTATAACATGGCCTGATAGTGAGATCTGTGTTATAACATGGCCTGATAGTCAGATCTGTATTATAACATGGCCTGATAGTGAGATATGTATTATAACATGGCCTGATAGTGAGATCTGTGTTATAACATGGCCTGATAGTCAGATCTGTATTATAACATGGCCTGATAGTGAGATCTGTATTATAACATGGCTTGATAGTGAGATCTGTGTTATAACATGGCCTGATAGTCAGATCTGTGTTATAACATGGCCTGATAGTGAGATCTGTATTATAACATGGCCTGATAGTGAGATCTGTGTTATAACATGGCCTGATAGTGAGATCTGTGTTATAACATGGCCTTCAGGAGAACAAGAATAGCAACCCATGGACTAAAAACAAATTATCTACTTACAATGAACATGATGATTCTCTAGAGTACGCAAGAAAAAGTCTGTGGGAGATGACAGATGACGGTCAACTTTGAATATGTACGCTATGTTCTTATGTGACCACAGAGACTGCTGCAGAGCCTTCAGCATTCTGGTCAAAGCAAGTCGTACTTGGCTTAACCCTAGAATAGCAAAACTGGTCGGTGGATCACGTGCCTATGTGATGTGCCGTGACAAACCTTATGTGTATACATCGCCAGCCTTATCACACGGACATGGTGGCCATACAGGCAGGTACATGTCTGTCACATGCACTGATCAGTTATCTAGTAAGTCGATTGGGGCTTTACAAGGGGCATTTGTCAATGAAGTCAACGTGAACAATTGTTCATACTTAATGTTGTGCCATTACCTGTGCCGCCGTTCATGCCCATTATTGTCAGCACCTCATTATACATGGCGAAATGTGCTACCAACAGAAGGGATTAGGAAGTGAACTTGCAGCATGGCAATAGTCGGAAGGAAACATTCCTGGGAACATTCTTTTTTCAGCCAATGATTGCTCCATGTTTTTAAGTATGGACCCTTACATGTATTCTTGGATTCCATACATGTTGCTAACAAGTCTAGAAGGACCAGGCTAATTCCATTTAGATATCTAAAAACTCTAGACATAGCTTATGCCTTAAGGATAGCTCAAGTTGTTTTATCTATTGTTGATCTCAAATAGCAAAAAACCAGGACACGTAAATCTCTCAGAATAAATCTTTGTTTGTTGTTTTTTCATTTGCAATGACAATTTCTCAAAAAGTAATCGAATAACAAAATATCACCACAGTGCTCAGGAGTCAGGAGAACCCGATGATTACGCCATGGCGCTGGTAAGCTCCATTCCTGTCTGAAGACTCTCACTCTTCACAGAACGTAGGATGACGACCAAACGTCTTGCTACGTTTCGGGGGTCCGCCCCCTTTCTCAAGCATAATTGGAGTGCACCCTTCACCATATTTATAGCAGTTGCTCATTTACATATCAAATCACTATAAAAACAATTAAATATAGGTTAAAGATTTACAATAATAGTGATGGTTACTATATCATACTTAAAAAAATATTTTTAAAATAGTACTGCCCACCGCTATTATAAACGTCATCTTCATGAAAAATAATAAACAGATGGCAATGCTAATCCTCCCTTACAAGAATACTGAAAAGTTACAGATTTCATTTAACCCTTTCTGGTGTAAACTCTCTAGTTGGTATATCCAAAATATTTCTTTTTGTAACAATTTCCTTTTTATATCACTACTGCTTAATCCATGGATCTCATCTAGTACAAGCCACCTTAGGTCACAAACTTTGTGACCAAATTCGTGAAAGTGGCGTGCAACAGAGGTCTCCCCAAATTTTTTGTTTTCTCTCTCAATGCCTTCATGTACCTCTTTCTTTAGAATTTTCTGTGCATAAGTTCTTATAGCAGATTTATGTTCATTTATCCTTACACTGATCTCACGTGTAGTTTGCCCCACATAGACGCGCCCACAAGGACATCTTAGCATATACACCACGTTACTGGACCTACATGTGTACATCCCTTTTAGCATGATTTTATTTCCTTTCAGGGGGTGGTGAATACTATCCCCTTTAATGATCCCATTAGAAGTTTATAATAGCGTTGGGCAGTACTATTTTAAAAATATGAAAATTGAAGTATGTTATAGTAACCATCACTATTATTGTAAATCTTTAACCTATATTTAATTGTTTTTATAGTGATTTGATATGTTAATGAGCAACTGCTATAAATATGGTGAAGGGTGCACTCCAATTATGCTTCAGAAAGGGGGCGGACCCCCGAAACGTAGCAAGACGTTTGGTCGTCATCTTACGTTCTGTGAAGAGTGAGAGTCTTCAGACAGGAATGGAGCTTACCAGCGCCATGGCGTAATCATCGGGTCCTCCTGACTCCTGAGCACTGTGGTGATATTTTGTTATTTGATTACTTTTTGAGAAATTGTCATTGCAAATGAAAAAACAACAAACAAAGATTTATTCTGAGAGATTTACGTGTCCTGGTTTTTTGCTATTTAATGTTGATATCCCAGAGAGGGTTCGGGACTGTTCACACACAGCGCTATTAGGCACACGTGGAAAAATATTTTTTGGATTATCTATTGTTGACCCATTCAGGTTTTATTACAGCAGAAATTATAATGGCAGTGTTGTTCGAGGGACACTGACTATGCCTGATGTTCTCCAGTGACTCCTTACATGGTTGAATAGGTGCTGGGGTTGCTGCCATCATGGGGAGAATACAGCACCATGCTGTACTTTTTTCTTTCAGTCAAGTCTGATGGACCTGAGTAGAACAAGTATAAAATCCAACTTCAAATACTATTTTAGGCAGTTATGAGTTATTAAAATTAAAGATTCTAAATCTTTTCACCATAGTACAGTGGCTACATAGAGTGGCTTTTCCTCTGGAGGACCCAGCTCATCCATGCATTATACAGAAGCCCCAATAGTTTATCTCGGAACTGTGTAATTCCTAATTTCGCCTGTGGGAGTGCTGCAGAGAAACTAAACCTTTGTTTCTAGGTTGCCCCTTGGATTATTGTTGGGGGATCCCAAGTGCAGTACTGTATATCCTATCATTAGCTTAATGCCTGGGACTCTTCGAACAAGACCAGGGATATCCCAAAACAGACACCCCATTTTTACTCTTATGGTTTGTTGGCTTCACATGTTGATAAGCTATGGTTTTATTGTTCCTTTTATGTGGACACAATACTATGAATTGCTAAGGCAACCTATAAAGGATGCTCATTACGTAATGCACATTACTATCCTGGATTGGCCTAAGGCATCAGTATCTACAGTGTAATAATGTTCTTCAGTTATGTAAATGTAACATCAGTTTCATAGCGTTAGACCCCTCACAATGGGATTTACAGTGTAACACACCGGTGAAATAAATCACCCGTGAGGTTCACAATGCACCAGACTGTCACAAATGTTACAGACCATTACATTTATCACCCTGGCCAAACCGAAGATATAAAACACACTTATGTGGAAATGTCCATAAATTTCAATTCTTACTGTGGGCTGATGAACACTGATGGTAGAATATAAATCTGCGATAATCTGCGGAATAGTAAAATTGATATACCTGCTTTCTCAGACAAGTCTAAAATCTTGCTGTCGGTGTAAGGCTTAGCGCACGCTGGTACCATGGCTTATGGAGTCATGACAGATACACATGTAATGGATTCCATTGACTTATAAATGGTTTGTCATTAGGTGTTCATTAGGTTTCTGTTATTCTTTTCCCCGCGGATTCCTCAGTCTGAACGCACCCTAAGGCTATGATTGGCCAGTCTAATACATAGTCTGCACATAGCCTAATGTAGGATCTGATTAGCCAACCAGAGAATCCACCAGTGAGCTCAGGTTCTGACACAATGAAAATCTTAAGCCGGAAGAGAACCCATGAGTACTAGCATAGGGTAACACTTTATCTTAATGTAAAAATTGTACAATCTATCACTGATGATATTGTCAGTATGTGAGATTATAGAAAGATCCCAGCATGCACATGTTTTTTGTAGGCAGATTGTCTGAATTTATTTTTTGTTAATGAGCTTAATGTGTAGTCTCTGATTCTGTCCTCGCTGCAAACACCATGTGAATTACATTAGAGCAGCCTTACACTGTTCTAATGCAATTTTACAGGGTGTTAAAGGGATTTTCCACTTTGGACAATCCCTGCTTGTTAGAAAGTGTTATGCAAGGCGGATTGACATCCACCATATCATTATGTCCTGTGTTGTGATTTTAGTGTAACTGGTAGGAGCCTTGTGGTTTCAGAAGGGGGGAAGTTCAGTGCCCGTTTTATTTGTTATCTGGCTGTCGCTTGCAAACTTAAATTTAAAGGAGTCCAGCGATGTAAAAAATAAAATAAAAAATTAAAAGACAGGGCACAAGAGGAACATAATAAACAATCATTACTTACCCTGTGCCTTTGCAGCGCTGGATTACTGCTCCGGGACCCCCGCCAGACTCAGGGATCTTTTTCAGAGCTGACGCCGCAACCCAGTTCATGGACACCGCTGCAGTCAGTGATTAGCTGAGCAGGCAATCCATCAGCCGGGTAAGACATTTTCCCCCGAGTCATGACGTTATCGGAATTTGGGGAAAAATGCCTTCCAGCAGGGGTTTCGGTGCCTGTCACATGACGTATCGCAGGCAGGGGGATGATTGTTTATTATGTTCCCCCCTGCCCTACCAGCTGTCTCTGAGATCTCTGCTCTGTTTGCAAATGTACCATTAGGCTCATTGCTTTTGATTTTTTACATAAGCTAATCGGCGGCGGTATGGAGATCCCAGTGGCGTGTTTTTTTTTAACTGCCATCCGATTACTGCACTTGGTGCCATTTTTTTCTTGTGCAATGGCCTCGCCCCGGGAGGAATGGGCGTGGACCCACTGGCCCAGTGTGGCCATATCCCCTCCCCTATGTGACGCGGCTCTATTGATTCTAATGGAGCTGCATCACAGAGGGCAGGGGATATCGTCACAGTGGGGGGCGACGGGCCCGCCCTCAGTGATCGAACCGGGCTGTTGCACATGAAAAGAACAGTGCCTAGCGCAGGAACTGGGTGTCAGTTAAAGAAGAAAAAAGTGATCTCCTCGCCAGTGCTGATCGCCATATGTAAAAAAAAGTGATGTACTTAATGGCCAGTAGGTACCTAACAGATTGATTGTATCACTTATATTGTTCTGTGCAGCTGATCCAGAGATTTCCTCCTGACTAACATGGACAATAAGAAGTCCTCTCCATTATGTTTGTGTGCTCATTAGTCCTGGATATTCATGAGCACCAGCAAACTCTACCCACCAGCTTCTGATTGGCAGTTATCAATCAGCAAATAGAGGACGGTGGTAATTGTGTGGCACGAATACCATTCTTTTGCATATTAGGAGAGCGGCTGAACAGAATGATGTAAGTAATACACCGATCTGTTCAGCATTTCTGTCACTAGTTGCTGTCTTTATTTAGGGCAGCATACACCTAGTGACTGATTCCCTTTAAGAATTACATTGTATTGGGAAACAGGACAGGTTATCCAGATTGATACATGCTTGTTGCAGCCTCTGTCTACCCTAAATCCTGAACAGACTCCCTCATTTAACCCCGAATATTTTCCTTAGGAAAACACTGCCACTCTTGTCCATAGGCTGTGTTTGGTATTGCAGCTGGGGCTACCCTGCACCAGACCCAACAAACAGACAAAAGTGCTGCTATTCCTGATATGTTGTATAAGATAGCTGCTTTCTATGAGAAACCAACTAGAAACTAATGTATTAGCAGTGTTATGGACTTGTTGCATCATTTCTGTTCTACTATTATTATGATACTATATATAAATATGAATGCACATTTACAATCTCATCCGCTTGCTTCTCATCTATTTCTTGGCTGGTAATTTGCATTTTTTTTTTTTTTTTTTTATGCCACATTCTCTCTGACCATTCATACAGGCATAATAGGTGGCAATGATTTATAGTGCCCTGTGCCAAATGGGTGAGACATTGCTTTTAATGACATTATTTACACATTTCAAGAGCTGACCGTCTTTTCCAAGAAAGTTTTGTCTCTATATTTTATTTTTATTTATTTTTTTGCACTGAGCTGATCACATAGTACAAGCATTCTCCAGCCGCCCTGGAATAAAGGAAGAATGAAAAGACATGTAATCTGCAGGCACGCTCAGAAATGCCTACTTACAGCACTGAGTCTATTCAAGAGAGAATAAAGCATTCATGAGCTGTTCCACTGCTGTATGAAAACATTTCCTGTGGCATTTTAATCCGTCATTGTAAACATCTTGGTCTCTCCGGCTGCCAAACACGTCAGCTGCCTTCTATTTGGGAACAGAAGCCGAGATACACATTATGTCATCCTCATGTAACAACAGAAATGTCAGCCTTATCTAAGTATCAATTATGAAGCTCAGCTATTCTCCTCCATTGCTAGGGCCCTTTGTACTTTTCATATAAACAGTAAAAAAAAAAGTTACGATCAGGTCACGTCCAAAGTATGATAAACTCTTGGCCTTGATAATGGGAACGTCTGTTCGGATTTACCAGGATTACCAGTGAACTATTGCATAACTCAGATTCGTGGTGGATGAGAAGATTGAAAGAAAATTTTAGGACTAAAAAGTACAATGGTGAACCCGATGGCCTCTGAATTTATATGCATTGAAGGAAAACATAGTTGTGCATGGAAACTACCGAGTTTCCCCAAAAATAAGACACCCCAACTAGCCTACTAACTAGCCTAAAGTAAGGTGCAGCCCAAAAGTAAGGTCATCCGCCACCACCTGCCATCTGCCACCCCCAGCGACTGTCTTATTTTCGGGGGAAATGGTATTTGACATGTTGATGGGCACTTTGGTTCTCATCATGAAACAAAAACTGATTCTAATGAGATAGTTGTTGAAAATTAACTAGTAAAGCCACTTAAAGGGGTATTCTGGCAAAGATAGATAGATAGATAGATAGATAGATAGATAGATAGATAGATAGATAGCATTTCTTTAATGTAATATAATTTTATAAAAAAAAAAAACTGACTGGTAGCAGTAAGGGATCATATGACCCCCTCTGCTGCCACCAATGGCTGCCCTTGTGCTGGCCCAGTTACATATGGCAAATGCTGCATGCAGATACTTAGCCTCCCCATATTGTCTACTCTAATGCATAGAAGCATCAGAATAGACATTACACTAGGGGAAGCAGTCTGTGTCGCTAGCAGCACAGGCAGAATGAGTGGGGATAACTGCTGATCACTGAGTGTTCTACTTCACTGTGCCATGGCTGGAGAGCTACTGACACAGACAGCTTACCCAAGTGTAATCAATAGACATTATGGAGGATCAGTATTGCTAGCACTGCATAAGCGAAATGTCCGGGGCCAAAGAAAATGTAAATTGCCTGCTAGACTTCTCCCTGACCCATATTCGCTTCTAATGGATTGAAATAAATGCAACATTTTTGATGAGCGCCACTCTGTGTAACTTTCTTCACGGCTTGTGCAGATAATACTTAAACATTTATCTATTACGTGCAGAGCACCACTGTATACTGAGCTGCCAATGCATGACCTACATCCCCACTGTTAGTGTATTACCCGCAACACTATATTATTATTCATGCAACATTCTGTGCATCATCTTCAACGATAGAGCCGACTTACCCCCTCCCATCTTGTGTGACATAAGCCATATGTTACTGTTCCGAGAACAGGGCTTAAGCAGTCCTGCAGTTCCCTGCACAGCAATTGATGGCAGCAGAGGGACTATGTTGCCCCTTAGACCCTATTTACACATCAGCCCATAGCTAAAGATCCACAAAAATTATCTAATCTAACGCTTTGGCTGCCCAAGCATGATGGGAGTTGTAGTTTAGCAACCGCTGGAGAGCCAACATTTCCTACCCCTGGTAGGAATCGGCACTCTTTGTAGAGTCTCTTTGAGGGATTTGTCAACCTTTTTTTTTTTTTTTTTTTTTTTTTTAAATAGTAACCCTTTAAGGTTGGGTTCACACTGCATTTTTGCAATCCGGATGAAAAACGGATTGCAAAAACGGATGCATTTGTGTGTATCCGTTTTGATCCGTTTTTCCATTGACTTCCATTATAAAAAAAAACAAAAAACAGATCAAAACGGATCCGTTTTTTTTTGACGGACACAAAAACGTTGCTGACACTATTTTTTTTTGTCCGTTAAAAAAAACGGATCCGTTAAACATATGCTAAAAACGCAGTGTGAACCCAGCCGAAAATACAACTGATCAGGTAAATTGCCAAATTAACAATTGCCAAATATTTGCAAATTGTATCCACGCGTGGTTTGGTGCGAATTTGCATTAGGCCAATAACCTTCCCATGGGGTCTTACCCAGATTCATGGCTGCTATCTGTAATGATCATGCTCTGGAGACTTTTATTCTTATCGCATTCTATCTGAGTATAAACAGCTCCCATATACAGATGTATTATCTACTTGCTTTGCTTTGGCTTCATGCAGAATTCCTGCACCCCTGTTGCGGGTACTGTTATATTATAAGGATACAGAGTTGTTGTTTGAGTAGACCTCCTAAACTTGGCTTTATTTTACCGTCATGTTATACCACAGCAATGATTTACTATCCTGGACTGAAGGAGAGGAAGCTTCATGATTTCATCCTCCTACAGAATAATTATTTGGCCTGACATATGACATGGGAGTAATAGCAATGGAGGATGTTTCCGGTTCCTTTTATCATTCAGCTCATTGCTTGTAAACCAGAGAAGCTGAAGAGTAAATTCTTCATATATGTGTTTATAAATATGGATGACAGCCTGTGATGCTGGCGATGACAGTGAATCATTGGCCTCGGAGCGTCATTCTTAGGTAAGGGGAAGAGGAAGTTTGGACATTCTTGTCTTAGCAAAAGAACCGTAGTGATAAACAAGCGGTATTAGACATAAGAGATTGTATCACCAGACTTCTGCATTGGGGCAACACTGAGCGATCTCCAGGACACTGCGCCAAGGGGACTGTGCAATCTTATTATTATGGGGGTTTCCTACAAATAACACATATCACCTATCTATCTAGAAGTCAGTCCTTGTATCTTGACCCTTAAGATCCCCATACACCTTAAGCCAGGGGCGTAACTAGAAAGGGCTGGGCCCCATAGCAAACTTTTGATTGGGCCCCCTCTTTCCCCCATCCCACTGTAGGTAATCCCCCTGTTTGTTAGCACTCTGCCTAATAGATAGCTTATATTAGGCATCTCCCCCTGGTATCCCCCCAGTAGATAGTGCCCCCATGATAGACATCTCTCCTAGTTTCCCACCGTAGATAGTGTCCCGCAAAATAGACATCTCCCCTAGTATCCTACCCCCCAGTACTTAGTTTCCCCCATTGTAGGCATCTCCCTTGGCAATTTGATGACAGCTCAGGAGGCCCAGTGTATTACAGGGATGGGCCCCCTGATGTGGTGGGCCCCATAGCAGCCGCTTTAGATCATCCAGGTAGTCCATTGGAGATAGCAGCGGTCTGCTGTCACCGCTACTATTGCACGGTGCGACGGCCAGCAGAGCATCACTAGTGGTATCATTGTCTTTCAACATGCATGTTCAGCTGATCGTTGCCTTTTAACATTACACTAAGCGATTATCGGCCAATAATCAGCGAAATGCGAACAATAATTGATTGGCGTAATAGGGCCTTTAGACTTATGTCGGCCCAACCAGCCGCTCTTGGCAGATTTGGCTGCCGGTGTATGGAGCCATCTAAAACAACCGCCGACAGATGAGGTCACTGGTGATAGGGGTTGGGTGTGATGAGAGAGATAAGCCGCACCGAGAAAGCTCTTACTGCAGATTACCCCAATCAAACATTTGCTATGGGGCCCAGCCATTTCTAGTTACACCCCTGACTTTATGCCAGATAATTCGGACAGTGGGCTCCGATCTATGAAAGGAGAAGACGTGGTGATGTGACTACCTGCATGTCCATTGCTACTGTAACTGTGTTAATAATAGACAACCGAAGCCTTGTCAGGATGATTCATGTAACTTGCGTCACTCCTTTGCGCTTGGGTCAACACAGCTCAGAATATACAATACCAGGTACATTACTGATTTACCAATATAAATGAGCGGGATCATATGGGCCCCTGAGAACACTGATACTAAAAACAGATGTATGAATAAAACAGCAGAAAATACACAAAGTAGGTATCTATTCATAGAAGTAATACGAAGAGGCCGGGCCCCAATGCTATATTAGTAACTGGGCCCCTAACAAAAATGCTTTATAGTTCTTGTCTCCATATAAGAAAGAGAGACCCCTCAGGCTCATGGGTCCCAGTGCAGCCACCCCCTATTGTTATGTGACACCCCTGCATCCATTGATTCTATTGGTCATTCATGATCTTCCAGTTCTGATTATGGAAGATGCAATTCAGGAGAGCAAGCGAGCCCCAACCTGTCAGGTAAACATTTGCTTGCTACTAGTTCCCCGCTCACTGCCACATATGCCGAAGAGAGAGGGTAAGAGCCAGGGGCCGCGAGGAGCTGCCCGGGTGATCGCAGGATCGTCCGGGCAGCCCATAATAGATAGTGACGGTCTGCTGCTGTCACTCCTATTCCTCGGATCGACTGCAGCATATCGTTGCTATCTAGATCATTGGTCTTTCAACATGTTGAAAGACAATGATCAGCCAACATTGTACATGTCGGCCGATTATTGTCTTCTATTACACGAGATGGTTATCAGCTGTAATGGCTGATATCGGCCGAACATGGCCGATAATCGCTTCATGTAATAGGGCCTTCAGTATAAGATCACTAGCAGAATGTAGAGCACAGGTAGGATGGTAGGTGGAGATATGGTAGGAGATGTATGGAGGGGCAGAGTTGTGGAAAACTTTATGGGTGAGAGTGAGGAGTTTGAATTAAATTCTGGATTTAATGGAAAAGCAGTGCAGTGACTGGCACAGGTGGGAGAGGTCGGTGTAATGGCTGGAGAGGAAGATGAGTCTGGCTTCTACATTCAGGATAGACTGGAGAGAGGAGAGTTTAGAGAAACCTCCATAATAAGGCACATTGCTTCTATATGAAATTGGAGCTATGAAGAGATACAGTATGTGCCTATAGATTTCTATGGATACCATATTGAGAATTTGTACACCATGGATCTGTAATACAGCCATGTGCGTGAGCTCAAAGTCTCATCCCCTGCACACCTGCAGTCCAGAGAGCTGCTACATGTGATTGCTGTGGGATTTATTCTTATAGACTGACTGGTGATTTACTATCATTATTCCTTTCTTCAGTCTGCGTGAGACATTGACTCCGCTACATGGCAATAAAAGGTTTTTCTTACTTCTCGTCTGGTGCTTTGTGAACTTTATTATCACATCTTCCCTTCCATTTGTTATGTCAGCGTGGTGCAGAATGTTCCTGTTCCAAGCAATAGCAGGCGGTGTTACGTGAAATATGATTTCAGCTGCCCTGTAAAAAAAACCTGGTTTGGATTGTGCATTAATAATACCTGGGCTTGTAATGTCCAGCCGGCTCTGTTTAGTCTTACACGATGTACGATGTATTGTCTGGAAGGTCCTGGTTTACATCCTGATGGAGGGAAAAAAATCTATTGTCGAATTACTAATTTCATTGTAATCAAGTACAGATTCACATTCTTGGCCGTCTAGACGGCTCTCGTGTGTGCGGGGCTTTTTTTTTTTAGAATTATTAGAAAGGTAGAACAAATCTTCGAGAATTGGTGTGAAGAAAAAGATGTTATTTGCCCAAATCAGTAATAACTAGCCAGCCCCGTATTACCTGGCCAATCACTTTAGATCTGCTAGATCAGCGCTTGATTACTAAGCCTATTACACAACTCGATTATCGTGCAGCAAGGGATATATATGTCCGTGCAGCCCTTGCTGTATATAGTAAATAAACTGTATACGTTACCACTCTATGCTCCCTGGTGTCTTCCTGATTTCTCCACGCTCCCTGCAGCTGCCGGTACAACTTCAGAGCAGGTCTGTGAAGTGACAGACTGCTCAGCCAACCACTGGCCACGGCGGCCATCCTGGCCACTGATTGGCTCAGCAGCCTGTCACTTCAGAAAGTAGGTGTACCGGCGGCTGCGGGGAGAAACCAGGAACACACCGGGGAGTGTGGAGAGGTAACGTATACAGATTATTATTTTCTTTACAGATTCATCACCCGTGGACCACTATGTGTAAAAGCAATGTGTGGTCAGCAGCCAGTGATTTTAGGTCAACACCAAAACTCATGATCAGCCGATGATCGTTGTCATTGGCTGATCATTGTCTTTATTACACGATTCGGCAGATTATCGCTCTGTGTAATAAAGCCTTAACTCCCCCAATTTTATTTCTTTTTATATATTTTCTAAATATTTTTCTGTAAATAAATAAACATAAACATTATTGATCATTCACTCAGTGTTATGAATGTGCAGTAGCCTGGTGTAAACTGGGCCCGGTTTTTACTCTTGTGTGACACAACCGCTTGCTTCTCAGCTTCCGATAATGCAGAAGTTACACAGAGCTCTGCCAGACTTGATTGCAGCAGCTAAGCAAGTCTTTTGATTGACATATTCCTCTGCTTGCCCGGAACCTTGAGGATCAAAGCGCTGGTCCAATTGGGATCAGGACCGGGCTCTTGATCCTCACAAAAGAAAGCTGAGCCAGTCCTTCTTTGCTGGCTATTAAGGTTCATACCCTCATCCCAGCTCCCCCTGATATTAAGGTTCATACCCTGATCCCAGCTCCCCCAGCTCATAGTCCGCGCGATTTATCTTTTTCTTTTAAAGATACGCCAAAAACCTACTCCAGTCCTCAGCTGGCGTAGGTTTTTGGCCGTGCGCACCAGCTCGCACGGGATTTATGTAGAGGCAGTCCGCCTCTACATAAATCTCCGTAGCGCTGGAGATGCGGGGGCATTTTTAAGTCTGGCGCAGAAAACGCCGGACTTAATAAATGTCCCCCTCAGTGTACATCTATGTCCCATAATATTATTTTGGCAGTTGATGACATCATGAGTCTTCACCCACTTCAGCCAATGGTAATCATATGCCAAATGATCAGACTTGAGCATGCTCGAGTTGCACTTATCTCTATAATTTACCACAAAATTATAGGGGGAAAAAAAAGTGGTAGTGGGGACATAGGTATAAAGAAACCCCAAAATACCCATTGAAAGAGTTGTGTCCAATCACTGTTCCTATATATATACAGAGCTATGCATTTCAAGGAATAGTCTGTAGCGTTTCCCCTTTGTTACCTTTGTGACTGCGTCTGCCAACTTACACAAAGCGGCATAGTATTTTGTATTCTTCGGAGTCCAACTGAGACATATGGGGATGTCTAATATTGTTCCCTGTGTTCCGTGGGAGTCTATAACCTGATTAGTTCTCTGGTTTTATTGGCTACTTCGATGGTTCTGTTTTCTTTCTCCAGCAATGAAACGTATACATCAGCGTCTGTTCCATTTCTGAGAACTGCCTTTGTCCTGACTCAATCGTCTAGTCACGGGTTGGAAAACTTGTTGCTTGTAATGGAATTTCGGAACGTCTACACTTACTTCATATACTTTATTTAGAATGGGTTACCATCCATGGGTTACCTTGCCTGGAAGTCTGTATTCTGCTCAAAGTTTCCCATAACAGTCTGACTTCTGCTTTAGGTAATGTAGACAGAGAGTGGTCTGATAAGTAAGCAGTAGGAACTTCCATAGACTTTCCTTCCCTCTCCTTTACTATTGTTGGGTTGCTTTACTGAGCAGTTCCAGTAATAGACATACATTAGGGACTCAATGTACATAGTATAAATGTATTCAAAAATTCACCTAAAATTTAAAGGGGTTATTCAGCGAAAATCTTTTTCTTTCAAATCAACTGGTTTTAGAAAATTATATAGATTTGTAATTTACTTCTGTTTAAAAATCTCAAGTCTTCCTGTACTTATCAGCTGCTATATGTCCTGCATGTTTTTTTTTCAGTCTGACACAGTGTTCTCTGCTGCCACCTCTGTCAGAGACAGGAACTGTCCAGAGCAGGAGAGGTTTTCTATGGGGATTTGCTTCTACTCTGGACAGTTTGGGTCTGGGACAGAGATGGCAGCAGAGAGCACTGTGTCAGACTAGAAAGAAAACAACATTTCCTGCAGGACATACAGCAACTTATAAGTATGGGAAGACCTGAGATTTTTAAATAGAAGTAAATTACAAATCTATATAGCTTTCTAAAACCAGTTGATTTGAAAGAAAAAGATTTTTGCTGGACAACCCCTTTAAGTACTGACCTCAGAGCTAATACTGCGGAATTGTCTGCATAAATCTTAGTAAATCTAATAGATTTGCAGACAGAGCTGCGATTGCCTGATGTATGTCTGACATACTGGAGTTCTATTTAACCAATTTTTGTATTCTCCTTGGATTTAAATGGTGATGTACTCTATTACAGTATATGGACAGGGATTGTATTGATAAGAGGAATAGCTATAATTGTATTGTAATTGGAGGCAGTATGCAAACAATGACATCCCACTGTTTAACCATCTATAGCTCTTCACCTGTTGCAGAACCAAACTCCCATCCTGCTTACTGTCAGGGCTGTCAGTTTTGTAATAAATGCAGCGCCACAGGTTGGAAAACACTGGATCCAAAGAATTTATTCTTTGACCACTAGATGGCAGCAGAACAGCACTGTTTTTTCTTAGTGGACCTGCACAACACAGAACTATTTACCTCCATATGATCTCATTTTGCTACAGATCTACTGTAATCACTGCATGAAATCAAACTAGAACTAAATTGCTAAGAGAACCTTGTATAGGAAAATGCATCTATATACACAATTATTTGTAGCACCTACAGTACTTAAATACTGCAAAATCAGATGTATGTGACCTATATATAATATCATAACAGGATTGGAAGTTTCTAGATTGGTACAGACAGGTAAACTAAATGGTATATTGCAGCAGCTGTATAGTGTTTTCTAGGGTCCAATTTTCATTTTGGAATAGTATTAGGGCCCCCAATGGCACTAGAGCCCTGGAACATATTATTAAGGCTTTGGCTTTGTTCTAGTTATACCCATATGTATATATCAGTATACAGTCCACTCTGTAAGAAATGCTATGTGTGTATAGACAAGGCTGCATTGACCTTTCACAAACTCCAAATGGGTCCCATTTAGTAGCATAGATTGACCAGATACATAGTGCATACTGCTTTTCTAAGCATAGTATTGTGCTGTCCCCAAAGAAAGTCAATCAGGAACCTCAAAGTACCATACTTTACCAACATGGCACTCATCACTGCCCAGAGAGTGTCTACAGAGCCCACATAATGCCCACACACCCCTCCATCCCACAGCCAGCCTCTACTCACTGCACTGTCATAGCACAAGAGAAAAAACTTCTGGACTGTGCAGAAGAGTGATGCTGCCCCCTGGCAGTCAGCAGCAGTCACTACACAGAAATAGTCAATTTAGGTGGGTTCTGTAACCCCAAAAAATATCTTTTATTAGATATGCATTAAAATCTACTTCTAAGGTCAACCAAAAATAACTCCTTAACAAGCGCACACAGCAATATATATCTATATCCTACGGCGGACAGTGATAAGTCTATAAATACGATGGGGATAATCATCATATGAATTGTATTTTCATCTCAACATGTTTCCCTGTCTGGTCTGAGGATTCCTCAGGGGATTAGTGTACATCTTCCAATATGTAATTCCAGGGTATCAGGTCACATAGACGACATCTCGCAATTCAGGATTGGAACATGTCATCTATATGAACCGATACCTAGGCATTACATATTGGGGGATGTACACCAATCACCTGAGGAATCTTCAGACATTTGATGGAGAAACACGTTGAGATACAAGTACCTTACATTAAGCAGTACAAGCCAGTCACCGGCCAGGATGTATGCACAAATATTAGGGTACAAGAAGCATGGGGGATGAAGGATCAGGTTCTTTGGAATAAAGGTGATAAAAGACAGGAATGAATGTATGAATGACAATATAACAGAATATGACAGATGGCGCGGATCTGCTACTTACCAGTGCCTGTTGCCTGCCAGTGATAATTGCGGCTTTAGGAGCAGACATTATGGAGTATTTCATGTGTCTGGCGGCCACACACAGAGCTATAGACAATTAACAATTACATGTCAGACTTCTGTCTATTAGACTGTGCTAAACTATTATACAACCACTTCCAGTACTCTATACAGTGTACATCCTAGTGTTGTAAGCTCTTGGCTGGTGGTCAGCTGCTCGGCCGTGGTACACGTCATAAATGTACAGTTTAGCTCTGTTCCTTATTTTATTATGTTTATAACTCATTTCAACCACAATGCCTCATCAATTCTACTACTTCATCGTTTAAAGGAATTGTCCACGTTTTCATGGCAAAGTTTACAACTAGATGTGATCACCCCGTTAATGGAGAAGTCCAGCTAATAATTTTATTATAGTATCGTATTGCTCCCCAAAAGTTATACAAATCCCCAATTTACACTGCGGGAAATGCTTATAAAGTGCTTTTTCCCTGCACTTACTACTGCATCAAGGCTTCACTTCCTGGATAACATGGTGATGTCACTTCCTAGATAACATGATGATGTCACTTCCTGGATAACATGGTGATGTCACTTTCTGAATAACATGGTGATGTCACGACCCGACTCCCAGAGCTGTGCGGGCTGTGGCTGCTGGAGAGGATGATGGCAGGGGGACAGTGAGGGACACAGGGCACTGGAGGGACACTAAGCATCCCTCTGCCATCATCCTCTCCAGCAGTCACAGCCCGCACAGCTCTGGGAGTCGGGTCGTGACATCACCATTTTATCCAGGAAGTGACATCACCATGTTATCCAGGAAGTGACATCACCATGTTATCCAGGAAGTGAAGCCTTGATGCAGTAGTAAGTGCAGGGAAAGAAGCACTTTATAAGCATTTCCCGTAATAAGTGTATATTGGTGATTTGTGTAACTTTTGGGGGGAATACAATACTTTAATAAAAAATGTTGCCGGACTTCTCCTTTAACCATTGTATACTAACACTGAATACTAAATATTCTCACAAGTTCTGGGTAAGAACCCCTTAGTGTTTTATATAGGAGCCCCTTATTCTTTGCTCAAGGTTCCCTACTGAAACTCTTTTACTTTTATCCCATGGATTAGACAGGATTCTCTAGTCTGTGTTACGTTACTTGACATACGTGGTGTATAATGGGTAGAATGTAGAATGTGAACATTGATGTGAATGGACGTTTGAAAACTTTAAAGGGAGAAAAAAGATTCCAAATCAACTGTTTGCCGAGAAAGTTATACAGATTTGTATATTACTTCTATTTAATAATCTCAAGTCTTCCAAGACTTATTAGCTGCTGTATGTCTTGCAAGAAGTGGTATATTCTTTCCATTCTGACATAGTGCTCTCTCCTGTTTGTGACAGGAACTGTCCAAATACCTATAGTAAACCTCTCCTGATCTGGACAATTCCAGAGATGGACAGAGGTGGCAGCAGAGAGCACTGTGTCAAACTAGAAGGAATACACTACTTCCTGTAAAGCACACAGCAGCTAATAAGTACTGGAAAAATTGAGATTTTTAAATAGAAGTAATTTACAAATCTATATAACTTTCTGAAACCAGTTGATTTGAAAATATATTTTTTTCTCCCCAGAGCACCCCTTTAAGAATAGTAGAATTGTAGAAGATCCCCAAAGCATCTGGACTCCAGGATATGGATAATAGTAAGCAGCTCCTCACCTTCCCCTCATTACTTATGTATTACCTTGCTGTGTCTTTGCTTTAGTGACACCACAGCGTCACTGCCCGGCTATTCCATTAGGAAGAGTAACAATAAAAGCCGCTATTGCTCAACAACACACCACATGGCGTTCCGCTTCTGAATCATTTCAGACGTTTACAGTAATTGCTCTTCTTTTTAATTCCCTTTGATCTCACATTTCAAGGACTTTTCTTGTTTACATCATAATTTGCCATCCTTTTCCCAGAAGATAGAAGGACGTAGGCAAAAGTAAACCCGACGCCATGTGAACTCATTGCCATTATGACACATCACTGGAAACGTGTAAAAAAAAACATCAAACCTAAGCATTGTATGGCTGTCTGTACATTCAAATGAAGGAAAAGCCTTGAGAAGAGTTAATATAGTATATTACAAGTCATAGGCAATTAAGATATTTTTTCTCCTTTATAGGTGTTTCCATTTTTTTTTTTTTTTTTTTTTTTTTTAATATTTATTTTAGAAAGGTTGCCCAAAAATTAAGCCGAACATTGGGGTGTCTCATTGCTGGGAGCCCCAGCCATCATAAATAACATCACTCAATGAAATTAGTGGGATATCCCTATTACAGGTGCTGTAAACGAGCACTGATCTCGTAGATCAGTGCTCACTTAGGGTTCTATAAGGGTCCATTTACACAGAAAGATTATCTGACAGATTATCTGCCAAAGATCTGAAGCCAAAGCCAGGAACAGACTATAAACAGAGATCAGGTCTTAAAGGAAAGCCTGAGTTTCTCCTCTTTTCAAATCCATTTCTGGCTTTGGCTTCAAATCTTTGGCAGATAATCTTTCTGTGTAAAAGGACCCTTACACGACCCGATCATAAACTGTAAATGAGCTTCGATCTGCTAGATCAGTGCTCGTTTATCGAGCAATTACATGTGCTGACTATCAGGCAGCAAGGGCTGCACGGATATCGTTAGCGATGTTTGTGCAGCCCTTAGCCAATCACTGGCCGTGGCCTGTCAGTGCAGACACCGAAACAAAGGGCAAAGCTGCAGACACCGGGGAAGGCCTGTGGACAGCAGGGAACATGGTAAGGTGAGTTAATACTTTAATGTTTTATACTACAATCGTCAGCCGTCAGCCGTGCATCGATATTACATGTGGTCTGAACCTTAGGGCCCTTTTACACAGAGAGATTATATGACAGATTATCTGCCAAAGATTTGAAGCCAAGGCCAGGACTGGATTTTAAAAGAGGAGAAATCTCAGGCTTTCCTGTATGACCTGATCTCTGTTTATAGTCCGTTCCTGGTTTTGGCTTCAAATCTTTGGCAGATAATCTGTCAGATAATCTTTCTGTGTAAAAGGGCCCTAAAGAAACAATTAACCGATGATGGTTTCATTGGCTGATCGTTCTCTCTATTAGGGTCCATTTACACAGCAAGATTATCTGACAGATTATCTGCCAAAGATTTGAAGCCAAAGCCAGAAACAGACTATAAACAGAGATCAGGTCATAAAGGAAAGCCTGAGATTTCTCCTCTTTTCAAATCCATTCCTGGCTTTGGCTTTAAATCTTTGGCAGATAATCTGTCTGATAATCTCTCCGTGTAAATGCACCCTAATGCTAAATTTACACAAGGCGATTATTGGCCCGATCGTACGATTAACGATTTCGAAGTAACAATTTTTTTTTTATAACGATTAGCGTTTAGACGGTACGATATATCGTACGAAAAAATCGTTTTGCGATCGTGCGCCCGCAGCCCGGCCCGCCCGCAGCTGAAGAGGGGAGCCGGGGATGTCCGAAGACCTACTGCGCAGAGCAGGTAACGTATGTTCTTGGCCGCGGCGGTGGGGGCGATCGGAGCGGGGGGCGATCGGAGCGGCGGCAGGTGGGGGTGGCGATCGGAGCGGCGGGGGTGGCGATCGGGGCGTCGGCGGGGGTGTCGATCAGAGCGGCGGCGCCGGGGGTGGCGATCGAGCCGGCGCAGGGGGGCTGCGGATGAGCGGGGGGCTGGGCTGCGAGCGGGGGGCCGAGGGGCGGGGCTGCGGGCGGCGGCCGGACTATCGCGCGACGATTGTTTACACGGAACGATCGGCGAATTTTTTGCGATTGGCGAACGACGATTTATGAACATGTTAAAAGATCAAAATGAACGATTTTTCGATCGTTCGCCGCGTTTACACGTACGATTATCGTTCGAATTTGATTGTTATCGCGAAAATTCACCCGATAATTGTTTCGTGTAAACGTAGCATAACACTGAGCAATAATTGCCCAAATCGTTCTGATTCGGTCAACTATCGCTCCATATAATAAAGGACCCTTACTGAGCCTATTATAAGGCTGTAGAGTAATGCTGCCCTGGATCATTCATGCTGCTTTTTGATGCCATCATTCATCAGCCACATATCCTCTATTACATGGCTGTGTGGCTGATGAACAATGACTTAGGAAGGCAAAACAACAGGATCAGCAGTCACAAGCATTTGCTCTTTCGTTAGCTGATCACTGGTCATATTGATTGCTTTCTGCACAGTATTCAGATATATCCTCAACAACAAGCCCCATGGACTAAACCATAGGGGATGTCTATAGGAGAGTGTTGTGGGCATGCTCTGTGACCTGCACAGGGTTTATTGTGCAGAGAGGAGGAAAGCTGTGGCTAGCACTTACTATGAATAGCTTGATCCCATCTTATCTTTTACTGTAATCCTGCCCCTTATGATAGAAAACTGCTAAAAGAAAAAGTTTTATCTACAGAACGGGAAGTGTCATCTTATTATTAGGCTTTGTGGCCAGAATAAAAACTGTAGAATTTCAGAATTATATTTAAAAATAGACTGTGAAGTGGAAAATTAAAAAAAAAAAAAAACTGAACAAATTCTTAACATAATCCAGGATTAGCTACTTTCTTGCAAAAACAGCGCCACCCCATCCTCAGGTTATGTGTGGTACTACAATTCAGCAAGGCCTGGTTATAGTTATTCTGAGTGCAAAGCTCAATACGGTACCTTCACAAAAACAATTTCTTTCAAATCAACTGGTGCCAGAAAGTGTCAGAGATTCCAATCTTCCAGTACTTATCAGCTGCTGTATTTCCTGCAGGAAGTCATGTTTTTTTCCAGTCTGACACAGTGCTCTCTGCTGCCACCTCTGTCCATGTCAGGAACTGTCCAGAACAGTAGCAAATCCTTATAGAAAACCTCTCCAGACTGGAAACAATACACCACTTCCTGCAGGACATACAGCAGCTGATAAGTACTGGATGACAAGATTTTTCTAATAGAAGTAAATTACAAATCTCTGTCACTTTCTGACACCAGTTGATTTGAAAGAGATGTTCTGTGTTGTCCATATATATATATATATATATATATATATATATATTTATATATTACAGACATTCTGATATCACACACTCCGCTTTTCTTACCATATGTCTAAAAGACAGGAATGAGGGATAATTACTAGAAGAGAGAAGTTACACATCCACCATGATAAGCGCTTTCATCATCCTCGGGTCTTACTCAAAGCAGCTGCTCGGAGGAACTTATGGAATTCCAGCTGTTAGTCCCAGTTCCTCAATAAGAATGGGCAGGGCTTGTGGGACTGCGAAAACAGTTAGAGCACTGGTCGGGCGGGCAATGATGTAGAGCACAGCTGTGCACAGCATCCCTGGGATATACAAGCTGGGTGCCTGGACTATAGGGGACCAGACAGAGCTGCGGAATACAGGAAACTCCACGAGAATGAGATGAGGAGAGGATATGCTGCCAAGGTATTGTTCATTGTGCTGTATTGGAGGGTATATATATATATATATATATATATATATATATATATACGCACACACATAGAGTTATATGTAGAGATCACCCCTGTTACCTATTACCATCAAATGATAGGAGTTGTAGTTGAAAGTTAAAGGGGAGACAATGCAGATCCCAGGACATCTTGCAACTTTCAATGCTGAAACAATAGTTTGATATTAACTGCTTTGTTTGCAGCTTTTCTGCCATTGCTTTGCACTTTAGGCTGTGTTCACATGTTCCTGTTATAGTATAACCTGTATTTTAGACCCACTCATGGTTTTATCCCAAAAAATACTGAGGAGGTAATACTGACCAATATACAAGGTGTGAACCCGGTTATTGAGGAACTGCAAGTCCAAGCATGGCATAGCCTGTGTTTTACGTAACCTTAGATGAGACCTAAACAATGCGACCGCATCTCATTATTTACAGATGTAGCAGGGCTGAGTGTGTCAATGAACTGTTTCCCTTGTGCGTCACCGGGATGATTTATAGTGGAAGGAGAGTCTGGATATGCAGCTGAGCTCTGCTTTTGTAATATCCCTTCAATTTTAAAGCCATCATCGAGAGGAGATCTCAGGATCTGCTTGCAGGATGTCTATGGTTGCTTGTAAAGATGCCCGAGAGAGAACAGTATGTGCAAACAGACAAATGTATGTGTATATATTATATACAGATATTTGCGTTTGTAAATATATATATATATATATATATATATATATATATGTTTGTGAGTATGCTAGAAAAAGAACAACATGTGCAAATAGATAGATAGATAAGATAAGATAGAGATATGTATTTGCCTGTTTTGTGATGGAGGATCGCATTTAACATATCATATAACTATTAGTTGTGTCAAGTTGCGAAATCAGCTCTGCTACATAGATGAAATAAGCTCTGCTACATAGATGAAATCAGCTCTGCTACATAGATGAAATCAGCTCTGCTACTACATAGATGAAATCAGCTCTGCTACTACATAGATGAAATCAGCTCTGCTACTACATAGATGAAATCAGCTCTGCTACATAGATTAAATCAGCTCTGCTACTACATAGATGAAATCAGCTCTGCTACATAGATGAAATCAGCTCTGCTACATAGTTGAAATCAGCTCTGCTACATAGATGAAATCAGCTCTGCTACATAGATGAAATCAGCTCTGCTACATAGATGAAATCAGCTCTGCTACATAGATGAAATCAGCTCTGCTACATAGATGAAATGAGCTCTGCTACATAGATGAAATCAGCTCTGCTACATAGATGAAATCAGCTCTGCTACATAGATGAAATCAGCTCTGCTACATAGATGAAATGAGCTCTGCTACATAGATGAAATCCGCTCTGCTACATAGATGAAATGAGCTCTGCTACATAGATGAAATCCGCTCTGCTACATAGATGAAATCCGCTCTGCTACATAGATGAAATCAGCTCTGCTACATAGATGAAATCAGCTCTGCTACATGGATAAAATCCGCTCTGCTACATAGATGAAATCAGCTCTGCTACATAGTTGAAATCAGCTCTGCTACATAGATGAAATCAGCTCTGCTACATAGATGAAATCAGCTCTGCTACATAGTTGAAATCACTAATCTTCATTATTGTGGAAATAGTCAAAACTGTGGATAGTAAGAAGAGGACTGGATCCGGGCAGAATTAAGAAAATCTCAATGTTTTTACAGCAATGTTCCCAAGCCACAGCTACAACTCCCAGCAAGGCATGCTGGGTGTTGTAGTTCTTTAACATCTGAGAAGTCAAAGACTGGTGCCCAATGTAGGAAATAAATGTTATGTTGAATCGGGGCGGTGAGATTCTTCACTGTGTGACTACTGATGTACTGATGTTGTACATGACCCCCCATATCATCCTCCATAATAAAACATAAAAGTGATATACATTCAATGGAATTAAATAACACATCTGCCTTTAAAAAGTTATTTATAGACAGGATCCACCTCTAAAATTTATCAACTTTGCAAATACATGCATGACTAATGTTGTAGTGATTCTGAGTAACAGCTGCTATTGAAGCCAAGAGCTGCATTCATAATTCTGCTGTTTGCGATAGGAAATAGGCAGAAACTGACAGATTAGCTGAGCTTTCATTGTAATTTGTTTTGTAGTATTTGTAAATTATAATGTGGTGTTTTAAGGGAATCTGTCTCCCGGAGGAGTATCTGCAGTATTTGACATTCTTAGTGCTTTTACACACCCTGGTAATGATACCAATATAAGCACACCTGATTGGCTGAGAGGTGTCATGTGGCCACGCCCCCTACTCCCTCCAGTAAGTGGTGCCAATCAGATCGAGAGGTGCCATAGCTCGAATATGACATGCACTAGCTATAGCGCAATGCTTAAACATATAGATTCTTTTCTTCAAATAATAGTGGTCATGCTCTGTAAGCTTTAAAGAGAAAAAAAAGTAGAAAAGATCATTTAAAAGTAAAGCATTTTGTCTCAGGACGCCCCATGTGTCAATTCCGCCCAGCTTGTCAAGATCAGGCTGAAATGGAAAATCTTCGAAGTCATCGCTGCCTCGAGTTAAATATTTATTTTACAGAATGATAGGAGATAAAGACTAATAGTGTTCTTCATTTTAGTGTATTTGCCTTTGAACAGGCCAGAAGCTAAAAAAAAAAAAAAAAAAGCTGGCTGTTAACTGACGGGAAAAAATCCCAGTGTTATTACCCAATATGGATGACAAAACATTGTAGCCTGTGTGGGAAAGTGGATCATATCCAATGTCTGGAATCGTTTATCTTCTGCTAAAGTCATAAGGACGACTGCTTTATGTATTTCACTGAAATTCCTACTGATTACTTCTATTTACTTGTGATCTGGGAAAGCAGCGAGGACGGGCCGAATTGGAAACGAAAGGATAAACATTGCACTTTGTAAGAACCGCAAAAGGAACAAGAAATTAACGTCCTAAGCAACGGCAAACGAGGAAAGTTTGTTTGTAGGAAAGGACTGAAGCACTCACTAAGGGCAGGCTGTAAAAGAGGGGGTTTATAGGGTCTGCTCTAATTTATTGGCCGCATCCACTTCCTAGGATTGGTTCATGCATGCGCTATAAAGACGTGCCATAGTTTAACAATGGGCTTATGCAATCTCTCCCCGATAGAGTATAATAAGCAAGAGCCAGAATGTGGAACTACTGAAAAGAGTAGCACGCCACGCCAGACGTAGTATGGTATATACATGGATCCATGGGATGGTATCCATGTACAGTGCCACTCATATCCATGGCCAGATTTGGTATTGCATCCCTGCCCTCAAGAGAAAGAGATTAAAAATCAGCCATACACATTATGGCCATGTTCACACAATATACTGTATGTTTCACATAAATCACAGCTGTTGTTGCTATTTGCAACAACGGCCATGATTTATGCAAAACATATGTTACATTTGAATGAATGCAATCCCGGCCGGAGCGTATACACATAGTATATGCTGCAGCCAGGATTCCAATCGGCCGCATGAAAAACTGACATGTCAGTTTTCTGTGGCTGCTATTCATTGAATAGCGGCCACAGAGACATGTCAGTTCACACAATGGAGTGTGTGGCTCCGGCCGCACACTCCATTGTGTGCAGCGGTGAATTGGGATGCGGGCACATGCGGATGCGCCCCCATCCCAATTCATCAGAAATCATCCCTGATCTTCTCTGAAACCAGTCGTTCTCTGAAACACAAAACGGACGTTGTCTTACGCCATGTGAGCATGACCTAAAAAAAATTCAATTTCAGCAGGATATCTGTTGTGTATGAGGCCTCCCAACTCTCCGCTAGTAATATAAGATGGGCATGATGGACATTAGGAGCACCATCCATTTGTTCTTGGGAAGATGAGTCTGACAGTGGCTTATACCTTTGTCCATTTCAAACTTATAATCACTCAACCAAGCCGAACATTGGTATGTATGGATGATAGGGAGAGATAGCTGTTTGTTCATCTGATAGTGAGTGATGGCGAATAGTGAGATATTCGAATATTCGATATTCGTATGAATATCCCGCGAATATTCGAATATTCGATCGAATATTCGATCCCATTAAAGTCTATGGGAACAAGTATTCGATTAGTGAAAAACATCTATTTGACCATTTGGAGGGTGAAACCGGATGCGGGGGATTTGAACGCTTATCGAATATTTGTCAAATATTCGCAGGATATTCGTACGAACATCGCATATTCGAATATCTCACTATTCGATCGAACAGTATTCGCTCATCACTAATGACAAGTATATGACGACCCTATAGACGACATGTAATCAGTCAAAAAATCTAGGTTTATACAATCTTGGAGCTGTAGGTGTCCTGATTTTAACTCGGTTTTTACCTCCCCCCTACGCCTCTCACTTCCCGAGATTTTGTGGTTTTACTGTTTGGATGACGATCTGTAATTCTCACTGAATTGTCAGATAGGCGGAAACACAAGATCCAACCCCACCGCCACCACCATAGACAATCATTACTCGTCGACAGCATGTCCCTGTTTAGGGCTGGTAAACAACTGTCTGCTTATTTGTCACGGATGAAAGTTTGGTCGCCTGATCCGGGCACACAGCTCGTATGGCAGAAAAGTGTATCATGTGACCTCTCTTTGCTATACTGAATGGCTAAGAGTGGTCACTGGAGGGGAGGACATATTTTTAAGGTCATAAAATGGAGCGTCAGGACCCTGGTGTGTAATTTGGGTCCAAAAAGCACAGAAATACAACCTTAAGATGGTCACAATTGGTCAAAAACAGCTCAAAAGCAAAGAAAAACTGAAATGCATCCAGTTTTTTTTTGTTTGTTTGTTTTAACTTGAAAGGGGTACTCCTGCAAAATCAACTGGTGTCAGAAAGTTATATACATTTGTAATTTACTTCTATTTTAACATTTTGAGTCTTCAAGTACTTATGCGCTGTTGTATGTCCTGCAGGAAGTGGTGTATTCTTACCAGTCTGACACACTGCTCTCTTCTGACATTTTTGTTTGTGACAGGAACTGTCCAAATGCCCATAGCAAAGAGCACTGCGTCAGACTGGTAAGAATACGCCACTTCATACAGCACATGCAGCAGCTGATAAGTACTGGAAGATTGGACCTTTCTAAAAAGAAGTAAATTACAAATGTATATAACTTTCTAACACCAGTTGATTTGAAAGAAATTAAAATTTCTCCAGAGTACCCCTTTAATAATTTTTTGTTTAATTGTATGGCCAAAAAAAAAACAGTGTTAACATAACCTCAAGCTGTTCATACACGTTAGGCAAGTATTCCCTGAACCAAAACGCTCTGCATTTGATTCCCACTGCCTAGAAGAGTTTTATGCAGTTCTAGGGAGTCCTGGAAAACAGGGATACAGCCATAGGCTATGTCCATATTTTACTGGCATCCCTAGGACGGCATCCAACTTCTCCAGTCACCGGGAGTCAAATGTTGAGCGTTCACAGGTTCGGCTTCTGTCAGTAGGTCACGCTTAGTGAATTAGCACTGGCAGAGCATGACCTTCACAGGATCTGATTACTACATCTTGTCCGTATGACGGGGCTGAGTAATCTACAAACAATGCAGCCTTGTGGAGGCCTTTTCTCAGATTGATCTCTGATTGATAAGATGATATGGGGACCTAAAAGTACAAGATGTAAAAGAACACCCTGTACTATCTATCGTAGCACTATATAAAGCAGTATAACATGACATCTAGAGTATAGGTTGTATGGAGTTCACCGTTTGCAATCAGCTCATGAACTTTTCTAGAGAGGGGGCATTCATGTTAGTCTGTTGGATGATGTCAGTCAGTGACATGTACGTACTTCTTATACAGCAGTGAGAAGATTGAATACAGTACATTAAAGGGGTACTCCCGCAAAAATCTTTTTCTTTCAAATCAACTGGTTTCAGAAAGTTATACAGATGTGTAATTTACTTCTATTTAAAAATCTCCAGTCTTCTAGTACTTATCAGCTGCTGTATGTCCTCCAGGAAGTGGTGTATTCTTTGCATTCTTTGGATGCTCAGTGACCTGTGCCAAGGAGAGCTACTGTCATCACGTATTGTGAATGGCTTCATTCCATCTTATCTATATATTAGTGTCACCTTTTACTGTAATATTGTTGATTGGAAGTGCCAATTAATAAGATATTCATATTATTATACTGCAAGACTTCAGAACTATTTTAAAAAATAGAGTATGAGATGGGAAAAAAATTATCTCCAAAAATTCTTAATAATTGTGTTTAACATAACAATTTGATAAAAAAAATAAAAAAAAAGAACTAAAATTTTCTTTAAACATTCCCTTTAACAAGCACTTAAAGGGGTATTCCAGAGTTCCCGGAGATATTGTGAATGGCCTGATGCCATGTTGTCTATGCACTTCTGTCGCCTTTCAATGTAATCCTACCTGTGATCATATTGAGGAGACTGCAGAAAGGTTTCTGTTAAGAACAGGAAGTGTCAGCCTATTATTAGGTTTAGTGGCCAGAGGATTAATTTAATATAGGTATTGACATGGACAATGAGAATTTGGTCACCCAATTTTAAACAATACATTCAGCACAAAAACTTTTTCTGACGACACACTATTTTTATGTATTTTTTTTTAACCTATCCATGGAATAGAGTATATATGCTACAAAGTTTGAAAACTAGGACCCACATTTATTACCAAAACAAAGGACCATGACTTTCTATTTCCCACAATCACAAGAGTGTTATAGGAAAAGCTTGAATGGCCTCTGTAGAGCTTAATTCACAGTTTATGGCACTGATGAAAATGAGCGATGTGCTGTTGAGCTCCCCCATCCAGCATTTACCACCTATCAAGTAGATAAGTGACTAATGGCTTAGAATGGTATACCCCTGATATTTAAAGTGAATCTGTCAGTTTTTCCTGTATGAGTTTGTATACAGGGAGCTGTAATTCACTGGAAAATAGAGAGCAGGGACTTCTGTTATATTGACAGGAGTCCCTGTTCCTGTACAATAAGCAGTAATTCTATACACCTGACACAGCGATTGTAGAACCAATTCTGAACAGGTATAAAATCTGAATGTAGGAGCTGCAGTACAATGCACAGCCTTGTAAGTTGATCATAAAGTTTTATATTGGAACCCACCAATTTCTGTTAGAGATCCCAACAACCTAACCTATGTGGAGAAGACTCTCCTGCAGTAAGAGAGAACATACATCTGTTAATTCTGGCCTGACTTCATTGTTTCTTCAAAGAGAAGTTGTGCCAAAAGTTCCTGGCAACCTCATTTTTTATGACATACCCATTCTGCAGGGCTGACTATGCTTATAATGGGTGACTCCAAATATTGTTAGTCTTTTTGAAAATTACTATTACTTTTTATATCTGTTGTAAACCTTAAATTATTTCCACTCTTGCACAGATGTACACCCTGTAACGAACACCAGATAAATGGACGTGATAGATAGTTTCCAACACACTTATTTATTTCAGGAAGAGCGACCTGCAGCTCGCAGAATGTCACTTAGGATTTGGAAGCTGCTCAGGTCTGATTAATACCATGAAAATATTTAGTTTATGTTGTTAGGCCAAGGCCAGTGAAATCCAAAGAGAGCTCTTATTACTTACTTTCACAGTCCATGTTTCTTACTGCAGGCTTCGTATGTAAATGTACAGAACATTTACTCACTATTTTACTTATAGTCCCACAATATTCCTCGAGGTAAACCAAAAGTAGCTGACAGTGACCTGCCATCACAATAATTTACGCAGAGAACACAAACATAAAAATTTGAAGCATAAAACATGTAAGAATAAAAACAAAGGTCATGTATTATAAAAAATTAATGAATCCCACTCATCATACAGTATGTCTTGCCTTGGAGGACTCAATGTGACCATGTATTGCATTTCCCTTGAATGGACATCATGTAATACCACATTTCTCCTGTAGTGGCCACTGTAGGATAAAGGCAGCTTACAGCTTTCCCCAACATTAACATCTACTGGCTGTGAGATTTAGCTCTTAGAATAGCTGATCTTCAGTAAGTCCATACATAGGTGTTGTGCAGACATATAGCAATTTCAAAGGGGTGTAATAAATAAAAGAAAAGGAGCTTTTTACTCTCTTAAAAATACAGTCATCCCTCAATTTACAATGGCCTCAGGTTACAGTATTTTCAACATACAATATTCCTTTCTGGATCATCATAACTTGACAACAGACTCAACATACAATGCTACAGACAGTCTGGATCAGATGATCGACCAATAAAAGTGTTTTTCTTACTGGTAAACCTCCAGTATTAGTGTATTGCATGCAGTGATTGGCTGTCTTGTAGCACCCCCTACAGCACAGTGTGATGCTACATGTCCTGTACTGCTCTTTACCTGTACACGAATGAGTCGCTTCTTTGGGTACCAGGTGAGGGCGGCTTCATGTTTTTTTCTGGGACCTGGTGTGATCTATACAGGACCCTGAAAACAGTCCAGTCTTCTACATAGAAAGTAATTCACAAATGCACAAAAAGTGTAAACAAATTCATTAAAAAACATGTATAACATGGAAAAACATTATGTCCACATTAAATGACATGCCTATTTTTTACGGCAATTATAATACACCTCGAAAATCTAGGTGTGAACATACAGTCCATGAGAGGTTGTCTCTGATGAGCAATTGGAGAGCAGTGGGCCCATATGCATATATTGTATTGTCCCTACAATGCCAATAATTGTCAGGCACAGTCATGTGATGACCAGACATTGTTTCCTAGTAAACCAACACCTGTGGGGAACCATTAGGCCTTAAAGTGTCGCTGTCGTATTTTATTTTTTTTTTTTTTTGCAGAAATCAATAGTCCGGGCGATTTTAAGAAACTTTGTAATTGGGTTTATTAGGCAAATATGCCATTATCTGCATTTAAAAAGACTTTTCCCAGGTCCCCCCCCCCTCCTCTCCTTTCTGTCATCCACTGCTCATTATCAGAAAATCTCGACTTTTTTTTACATCAGTTGGGCTCTGTCTGTTCTATGGACCCCAGGGACCCCAGGACAGGTCTTGGATTAAAAGCAGCTGACAGTATAAGCAGTTTGGGGGTGTCAGATTGTGGGTACAGAGTCACTTTAAGGCTATGTTTACACGCTGTATAAACAACGGCCATTCCACATAAACGGCTGCCAATAAATGCTACCTGCGGCCAGAATTAATGATCTTGATCATTAATTCCGGCTGTGGGTAGCGTTAATCAATTGCCGTACACACGGAATGGCCAATGTTTATAAAGCGTGTGGACATAAGCTAAAGGGGTTGTCACCCTGGAGGTCATATAGGGGAGGTGTACCCCACTTGAGAATCCATCCATATTATAACAAAAAGCCATTGTAAAAGTGACACCACATTGAGTGACGCCTCATAGTCCTGGTTCAGTACAACATGGCAACAGGATATAGATGTGTATGTGTGTGTGCTCTTACTCTAAAAAAAAAAACTGCATTGTGATCAAGGGTTAAAAATTAAATCGTGTGAATGGCTCTTTCATCTGTTCTCCATACATTAACAGATTCCATTTAGTAAGTATTTACAGTGGCTGAAGTTAGGCTGCGACACTTGAGAACCATGGAGATGTGCTGTTCATCACTGTTATCTAATGACTGTAATGGCCGCCTGGTAATGCAGTCATAGGACCGGTGGATTAATGTGCCCACAAGGAAAAGCTTTCAGAATGACACGTCCATTATCAATCAATACAAAACCGCACAGAACAGCATGTCAACGGGGTTTGCAGAGCTAGGCTTCGGCGCTGTAATATCTATTCCTAGGCCGCCTCTATGATTATGGCTGTTGTTATTTGTCTACATTTCTGCAGGTTTTAGGAAGTGCTGCTTTGCTAGCCGAAGAAGAGAAATGACTCTATATGCTTAGTAAAAATTTACCCTCCTCATATGTTTAATCCTATAAATAAAAACAGTGAAGGAATTATTTTGCAGAAGTCGTATAATGAGATACAGACACATGGGGGCGGCTATGGGCGGTCATTTCCTAGGAAGCAGTTATGTAACCCTCTTGTGTCATGTTGTGCTCGCTCCGACAGCTTCAGTTGTGGCACGGGCGGCTTGTGTATCACACTGGCTCAGATGTGATGTCCATCAAAACCAAGGCCTCTTTAGACATGGCCTTTCCATAGAAACTACTGTATTACAACATACTGTACCTTGTCTATTTATGAGCTTTCCGATTTATGTAAATGAAGCTAAATTCATATTCACCGAGCTCAGCAGCTTTCTACGTTTCTGCTTTTATTCTTCACCATTTTCCAGAAAGATACTTCTTTTTCTGGTGCGTGCAAATATATGCTAATCATAGTCAGCGACACAGACACACAGATGTATCTAAATGAGGGTCCTAGCAGCCACTACCAGTGCTATTAGCCTCTCTGCACATAGGAAAGTATTAGTATATATGGTATGGTGGTAGGTGGGGATCTTGGTACAAATACTGCATTCTTCAAGTTATGCTTTTAATCTATTAATGCAAAGTGTTACAGTTGTGTTCTCAGATATGTAAAAAATTACTGATCGCACAGGGTCTCAATCCTAGTAAAGCAGCACTCCCTGGCTGTCAGTCAAGTCCAATACTCACTAGTCTATGGCACGAACAAGCAGAATGTCCCTGCCAGCCAAGTAGTAGAGCACACAATACCCTCAGCTGTATCTTGGGATTGCAGCGGTTCCAGTTAGGACCTGTCAAGACTCACTGGACATGACTGTATTGCTGTACAGTATATATAATCAGAGGAAGAGATTCAACAAAACTAGTAATTTGTTCCCCGGGAAATCTCTGCACAGTTTAGGCTCAGGAGTCCAATGGGCGGTCCAACACTCATATAGGGTGGAATGTCACTCATTGAGTAGGACCACGCCTAGTTCACACAACGTGAAAATAAGAGGAAATACATCCGTATTTGGATAAATATAGACTGAAATTATGTTCAGGGTTTTTTTTAAGCTGTATTAATCCAAATAGGGACGTATTTTGCCCTTATTTTTACGTTGTGTGAACTAGGTCTTAAGAGAATTTTACAAGGTGGAGTCCTATAAATGATCATCCTTCATTGTATTTTTGCCAACAAATAATCAGACCATTAGTGTAACCCCCTCCCTGTACTATAAAAGTGAATGACATGGATCATCTTCCTATATTATCAATCAGAGCTGTACCCATATAAAAGGACTCTTACTGCGGCTTCACACCCTGATCCATGAAGGCCAACAGGTTCATAATGTGGATGTGTAAGGATGTGCTGCTATATTACGTCAACGCATATGGCTTTGTCAGGGCCCCTCACAGCATCATTTTACCCTTTCCAGTCAGTTTTATAGGCCTCTGCCAGTTGTAGCACTATTATTTTTTTAAATCGGAGAATGTCTGTGGGTCTCCAAAGGCACCGTGGCCTGAATACACCCCCTATTGCTCCATTTCTGGCAGCGGCAATCACCTCATCACGCTAAAATGTAGTTGTGACCCCTATAGTAACTGGATACAGACACCAGTGTACGGCGGAATGACCGCAGCATTGTTACCTTGGGTGCAGATGTGTTCTTTTACAGATATCGAGAGTGTATTTTCTTCTTTAATAAGAACTGTATGTTCTCTCAGAGTCGCAGAGGCCAAGGCATTAAACTGCTGTCTAAGTAAATAAAGACTAATGAGCTGGCGCTGAGCGTTTCCAGCAAAAACATTGGGCCAAAAAAGGATCGGGCCGATTGGCTCCACTAACTATTCTTAATGTGTTTAGTCAAAACTCAAAGGTCTCCCTTAAAGTTCTGTTTATACTGGAGAGTTAGTGCCGTGTCTTACGTTCACGTCTCCTACTGTACTTAGAAAAAAATAAAAATCTTTTAAGTAGAAATATAGCTTGTAACTTTTTTTTTTCCGAGCTCTTTTTACTTTCCCAAGGACGTCATTTCATTGTTTATACTGGGAACATGAGATCTTTCGTAAAACCATCACATATATGGAGGAAAGCGATTGTACTTTCCAGAATACTATATATCATCACAACAGCTTAGAATAGACATGGGAAACCTCACTATAAAGCTAATCCGACAACTAATTTGTATTACTCACACGTCTATGGACGGAGGTCAGACCTTCCAGTTGTTATTTGTAGATGGTTCTATCGCTGTTCCTACCTTATATGCCTGCAGCTTTGGCGTAACCATTGATTTTAACCCCTTCTTTTATTCATCGCATCCAGAATATCTATGTTACCAAGAGATTATTCAAGACTCAAGAAGTTAATAAGGGGTACTTTTATTCTTCATCCCATACTATAAGAATGTCATCTTCCACGTATACACTCACCTCTCTCATCTGTCCTAAATCCTGTGGCAATACTCGTCTTTTTTTTCCCACGACTTCATATCTGTTTCCCATCTTTGCCTTGAATCAACCTAAGACAAGACCATTGCCATCAGGTCGCTTACTCATTATATTCCCACAATGTTAGACTTCATCCCCCAATGCTCTTCTATCTGACCTCTACTCCTCCTTTAGCCTAACACCACATTTAAACTCTTAGCATATTCATCTAAAATGCCTAAAGCAGGGATGGGGAACCTGCGGCCCTCCAGCTGTTGCAAAACTACAATTCCCATCATGCCTGGACAGCCAAAGCCAAAGGCCACAAGTTCCTCATCCCTGGCCTAAAGACCAGTGTTCCCCAGCATACGCCTCTTCATTTGTTGCAAAACTACAACTTTCAGCATGCAGTGGCAGACAAAGGAGCTACAAGCTGGAAAGGCTAGCAAGGCTACCATAGGCTAGCATCAACCAATTGTATGTCAAAAGAGGGTCCCTGTGACATATGTTCCTCCATCAGTCTTGTCCCTTCTACTTATCCATCCTACTTATGCTTGTTTTTTTACCTATTTGGATAAATACTAGAGATGAGTGCAACTCCAGCGTGCTCGACTCAGATCGTTCGGTATTTGATTACCGGTGGCTGAAGTTGGATGCAACCCTAGGGAGTCCAGGAAAAAATGGATACAGCCTATGGCCTATGGCTGTATCCATGTTTTCCCAGACTTCCTATGGTCCCATGTTACAGATTGATCGGAGTCTAGCATGCTGGAGTTGCGCTCAAGTCCGCATTGAATCAGCCACAGGACAACCCACATCTATTCTTTCTTCCCTTACTTTCCAATAAGACTATTTGACGAAAACTAAAGGGCATTTTACATAACTAACCAGATTTCTGCTGTGTGCTGATGAGGTCCAGAAGGCAGAGACAGGTTGGTTCACCAATGTCTTTGCTTTGTCTAATCGCTTACTTATGTTCTAGATTAACAGGGTAAGGCCATGTTCACACGGAGGGGCTGGTCTCTGAAAAGATCATCCCGGCCGATACTGCAGTATCGGCCGGATGATCTTTCCCGCAGCAGAGTTCTGATACAGGCGCATCCGTGCGCGCCCCCATCAGAACTCTCCACAGCACACTATGAAGCTAGCGGCCGCGGCCGCTCGCTTCATAATGTGCACTGACATGGTTTTCTGCGACCGCTATTCAGTTTTTTGTGGCGCCGCAAGGGATCCCCGCCGGAACATATGCTATGTGTATACGCTCCGGCCTGGGTTGCCATAGACAGCAAGCCAACGTATTTTTTCATATTAACCACGGCCGTTGTTGCTTTACGAAAGAATATGTTATGTGAACATAGCCTAAGGGTGCGTTTACACAGAGAGATTTATCTGAAAGATTTTTAAAGCCAGGAATGGATTTGGAAAAAGGATAGATCCCCCTTTCCTTTATGCCCTGGTCTCTGTTTATAGTCTGTCCCTGGCTTTGGCTTCAAAGATCTGTCAGATAAATCTCTGGTGTAAACGCACCACAAGCCATGTCAACCTTCCTATTAACAGTGCTTTATTTAAGGGGAACATATTCATGCTTTATTTAAAGGGAACCTGTCATCATATTCATGCTGCCGGAACTACAGGCAGCAAAAACACTAACAGGTCCCTTATTACAAGGATGGTAACATAAATACAACTATTGTATATATAATATTGGAAATATGTTGTGTTTTTTAGTATAGTTTTTATTAAAAAAAAAACTTTAATTTTTTTTTTTACAACAGAGGCCAAAGAATCAAGGAAATACATTGTATATTGTAAATACAGTTACAATGCATTATAAAACTTTGTTGTGTTTCACAGGAATAATAGTAATACAACCAGACAGGAATAGGGCCTCTGGGGGCCCTTTGATTGATTCATCTCCCCTTAAAAGCTGCCTTACATCATGGCCCTGTGCGGTGTACACAAGGTGCAATTTGTTAGATCAGCACTCGCTTACAAAGTCTGTTACACAGCTCGGTAATTGAACGTACACATTTTTCTTTAATCAGCCTTCGGATTCACTTATTACTTATTATTACTGATCACTCGCTCTATTACATGGGGTAAAACCAGCCTGATTTGGCAGGTAATTATAGGGCCGTTTAGGAAGAAATCTATCAACCATGGCCAAGAGTATAGAAAAGCCACTGGTGACCATCCAAGTGTTTGGACTCATGTTCTCTATTAATTTTATGATTCCTATGACTTTCCTAACGCTATGGCTGCTATGTAAATGGTGTATTATTGCATATACTGTATGATGGAGAGTCGTGTCTCCTGCTTAGGACTCTCCACAAAAAATTCTGAAAGTCTGCCACAAAAAACTCTTGGTAAAATTGGAGGCATAGAGATACAGTATTGCCCAATATAAGTCTATTGGTGCTGAATAATGGTTCTATACTATGGAACTATATTGTAGCAATGTGCATGAGCCCTGTACTATTCATTCAGCAATAGAAAATAATTTTGTGTCTTTTTGGATAATCATTGGAGCAATGGATCACAATTTTTTTTAAAATTATTTTGAAACCTTTGATTTACCAATTTGCTAAAAAAAATGGGGAAAAACCAATATTGAGTGTTTTCATGTATTTATTTTCTGTTTCCCATGTATTTATTTTACATCCCATTGTATATATTTTCCCATGTATTCCGATTCATTAAAAAAGAACATTCCTCCATAGACCCGAGTGTTTGCTTCCTCGTATATGAGCATCACAAATGATTTATGAAGTTCTATATCCATAAAACACGAATGTCCCGGCAATACATTTACTTTATGTTCTTTCTTCTTCTTTTTTTTTTTTCTTTCAGAACTCGAAGCAAAAGAAGCATGCGAGTGGTTACGGGCGGCTGGATTTCCTCAATATGCTCAGCTTTATGAAGGTAAGAGCACCGGGACTGCTGATGGAATTCGCCATGCTTTTCATCCATGACATCATTCTGTTCCATTGCACTTTACACCCCGGGAAGGCTGATTTTTATGAGCTTTAAAAACCATAATTATGCCAGCCACTAAAAAAGTAGTCAGCCGGAGAACAGCGGATCCCATTCATCAGGACCACCCAGTCTTGGTACAGTAGTCGCGGTGTGCACTCAGGAATAATATTTATGGAATAACCAAAATAATTAAGCTGCCCCAACCTGTGTCTACAGGATAGCGAGCTGTGGATGGCAGCCATCCCAGAGCTGGGGACAGATTATGGCAGGGGATGGGCCGCAGACTACAAAGGGGCCTGATTAACTTCTACAAATCAGTTTTCCTTTTGTGTCATTAATTGAATTTTATAAAACAAGAAGCTCAATCAGGGTGATAAAGATTCTTTTAGCAATGGATCCTGCCGTCATAGCCATGTCCAAGGGGGCACCATTCCCATTCAGTGTCAGATTATTGTTTTATTAGCTTATATTATCCTAGCAGCAGGACGATAATCAGCCAAATACAGCCGATAATCGCTTGGTGTAATAGGGCCTTTAGGCTGGATTTACATATACTCAGGGATCTGGCATAGTTGCTATCCAACATGTAAGTGCCTTATCAAAAAACATACATGCAGTATTTCCTTGATCCAACAAAACCATAATGGAGGGCAACTGTGCTGATCCATGTCAGTCTGAGGTTATGTTCACACACAGTAAAACGTAAACAAAATACAGCTGTAGTAGTAAAAATAAAAGTTATAAAAGTGAAAATAAAACAACACATGAAACATGTGAACAGTGAACACGTAAAAGAAAAAAAAGTTTTTTGGGACGGTCGTAGTCAATATCACCCGTAATTCTATACTCTGTGTGCACTGTGTGCATTGGAGCACATTATATTGGTATTAATTTACTGTGTGTGTGTGACCATAGGGGGTAATTGTATAGGATTTTACTTTGTGCTGCATCCAGTTCTCATGATCACCGGACACCTTACCTGTAGGGATGATAGACAGCGCTGACCTCAGCCCACGGAAGTATCTCCCCAGCAGTGCATAGTGTATATTGTCCTCATAAAGCACCTACTTTTATGTGAATAGGCACAAGATGGCACCGTCATGTACAAACTGAAAATAGGGAAGATGTGTTAATATTTGTGTTTTCCAAGAACTCGGTTGTTGTTATTTATTTCTTATGTTCTTGTTCTTGTTTCCTGTCCTCATGTCATGATGTGAGGAAAAAGCCATCTTTTTCCTTTAACCCTCAATGTCACTATTCAGCTATGTTCACACAACGTCAAAAATAAAGAAAAGGTGGCCGCTTTTGCTATTTAAAAGAACGTCCTTTTTTGCCAGGATTTAACTGACTGCTATGGCAATGCATTGAAGTCAATGGAAAGCCGAACGTCCAATGCACACAATCTATTCAATAACAGACGTTTTTACCGCGGACGTCAAAATAATGAACATGACCATTATTTTCAGACATCTTTTGCAAACAGAGGACGTTTTTTATTAGTTGATCACACACAGTTTTCCTTTTGTCACCGTTCTTTCTCTGTTTTTACTATTAAATTAAATGGACTTTTTAATTAAGCCACACCCAAATGGCCAATTAGTAACCCAAACTAGAATAATGTACCAACAGCCGTCATTGTACTAAGGGGAGGCCAGAAAGCTAAATGACGTCTGTTATTTTAGACTCAAAATGACGGACGTCATTTTAAACAGAGCTGAAATAAAACATATGAACATAGCCTACCCCTGTTGGATGCCCCCTCCAATGTTTGTCCTCTGCACATCCCCTGTAACGTGTGTTTACATGAGCAGATTTTTCCAGTGCCCCATAGAGTGTAAACCCCCTTTATGCCAGACCCCTCTCTCCTTTTATATCATTCTATAGATTTGTGTTTACTGTACGTGTTGTTCTTGTCTTTTATATACCTTCTGCATTTGTATTCAGTGCCCTAGAAGATAATGGCTCTTAGGGAGATAATGGGATTTAAGGAACTAGTTACATGACACAACTATACAATTTATCATTCCAGATTCTCAATTTCCGATCGATATTGCATCAGTGAAACGTGATCATGATTTCCTTGATAGAGACCATGTAGAACCACTTTGCAGGTAATTCCTTCCCTTTTTACATACTGATGTCATCTGCAATCTTATTATTGTTAATGTTCATCAACAATGTATATTTAATAATGCAGAATGGCTAAGTTGCCCTGCAGCGCCATCATCAGACTGAATGCTGTCATAGAACATACTGCCAGAGAGTCACCAATAATAGGGGAACTAATCCGATAATTTAACATATCTCATGATGTAAATATATCATATATAGGTGATTATTATGTGATTGCTGGGACCCCCACCAATCACTATGAGGGTCCTGAACAGCTCTTTTCTCTACTAAATTCATTTAAAGGGGTACTCTGGTGAAAGAAAATCATATCAACTTGTGTCAGAAGGTTATATAGTTTGTAAATTACTTCTATTAAAAATCTCAAGTCTCAAGTGGTGTATTCTTTGCAGTCTGACGCAGTGCTCTCTGCTGCCACCTCTGTCCATGTCAGGAACTGTCCAGAGCAATATCAAATCCACATAGAAAATATATCCTGCTCTCCAGACCGGTAAGAATACACCACTTCCTGCAGGACATACAGCAGCTGATAAGTACTGGAGAACTTGAGATGTTTTAATAGAACTAAATTACAAATCTCTGGCTATTTCTGGTACCAGTTGATTTGAAAGATTTTTTTTATAGAGTACCCCTTTAATATGTACATATACTGTTTCATTACATATTCAGTAGTTCTTGCCTCTAATGTGCCCGACCTCACTTACCAGCTTAGCGCTATGATTTTTTAGCCCCTTGTAGCCAGCATTTACATACAAGGGCCCCATCAGATTGTGTTTAAGGACTTCATCAGCAATGATGACCCAGGTTAAGGATTCCAGAATCCAGCCCCATTCACTATAAGTGAATTACATGATTCTTATGGAGAAATCTGGGACATTAAGCTTCCATTTTATAAGTGATATAATAATTGGAGGAGATTAATTTAGCATGCTCCTAGCAGCTAGATGTCCCCATACATAAGATAGGTTGGTGTGGCTTTAAGTGACCATCTAAAGTGATGGGATAAACACCTAAGTGTGATAATTCTGTCCAAGAACTTGTTGCCGCTGACAAGCACATTAGCAATCCGCATGACTCCTTTGTCATTCATTGTGCAGACGTTGATAGGGATTCTCCCTGTAAGTGTGTTGTGGCCTCTGCTGTCTAGTGATATCTCACCAGCCATTGCATCCATCATGTGGAGAAGAGGAGAGCAAACCTGATCTGTAATTGTAATACAGACTGGATAATGAACTGAATAGAAATAGATAGCAGCATAGTTAGTAGAAAAGTATAGATCTATAGCCATTCAGAGCACTGTCTAAAGAATTTTCTGTGAGACCCAAAATTAAGCAGCAAAAAAAAAAAATCCTTTCAAATCAAGTGGTGTCAGAAAGTGTCAAAGATTTGGAATTTACTTATAATAAAAAATCTCCAGTCTTCCAGTACTTATGAGCTGCTGTATGTCCTGCAGGAAGTGGTGTATTCTTTCCAGTCTGACACAGCGTTCTCTGCTGCCACCTCTGTCCATGTCAGGAACTGTCCAAAGCAGTAGAAAATCCCCACAGAAAACCCCTCTTGCTCTCCAGACTGGAAAGAATACACCACTTCCTGCTGGACATACAGCAGCTGATAAGTACTGGAATATTTGAGATTTTTTAATAGAAGTAAATTGGTACTTGGTCCATAAGCACATGGTTGCGGGAAATAAATTCCTCTATTTTTGAGATTTGCAAACATGTGGAATTCATGACGGTCTTAGCCTGCCATGGTCAATTTTTTATTTAAGACTTTAAGACTATGCGCATTCTTACTATACAGTCAGATCATGGAGATGTTATGGTCCCTGGTTGCCCCTATTGCTAGGCATACCTTATCCTTTGTATTGTGTTACATGCAAGAATATCTCTTATACTTTTTTTTTTAACAAAACCATGAACTTTAATGTACCAAATCAGGCAGACATTGTCCCATGTAATAGAGCCAGGGATGAGCAAACACTGATCACTCACGTCAAACCTGACAAAACAGAAGCTGTCCTCAGCCGCAGATCTCCCCGTGTAAAAGATGATGTGTGGCCGACAGCTGATGAAAGCAATAGACTACATAAATAGTGTTGTGCGGATCTGTCTAAATGTTCGAGCTCAGCAATGTTATCCATACCTAAACATTCTGGTCTTATATTAGGCCCCATCCCCTTTACCCTGAGAGGATTCACTAAGAGATGCACACCTCTTAGTGAATCCGGCTGGCGTACTAAATCTACACCTGCTTCCAGCCTGCAAGCAGGTGTAAATCATGATAAATGAGGCGCAGGAGGAGGCCATGCCTCCTCCCCGCCATGTCATGTCATGCCCCCCCCCCTCAAGCTCCCCCAGCCAGCGGGGCGCATGGGAGGCGTACGCCAGGAAGAAGGAGCGTGATCTGCTCTTTCTCCCTGGCGTACGCCTCGGGTTGACGCTTTGTAAATGTCCCCCTCTGTGTTTGATTCCTTGTGGCTGAAGTTGGATGCCAACCTTAGGCTACCAGGAAAACACAGAGACAGTCTATTGACATACAATTTCTGCAGGTGCTAAGAGCTTAATGCTGAGTGTTTGGGGTCGTCCACACGGCTGAACCCAGACACTTTGACGGTCGCTCAACACTACTGATTTTATTGGACGGACATCATTTAGCAACAAATATGGCCTTCTAATAAAAACAGTCATTATTTTGACGATGTGTGAACACAGCCTAAGGCCAGGTTCACACGCTATAAGACAGCGGCTGTTCTGTGGCACGGCCGTGTCACAGAACGGCCGCTGTCTGTGAAGTTGACCCTGGCCGTTACTGCAGTACTGGCCGGATGAACTTAATGTCTTTTGAATTGGAATACAGGCAATTAATCATTGCAGACAATGTAAAGTATGGCCAGAGACGCACTTTACATTGTGTGCAATGAATGGCGGGCGCACAAAATTAACATGTCCGTTTTTTGTGCGGCCGCTTGGAATCCCGTCTGGAGTGTATACACTGCGTGTACACTCCGTCTGGGATTCCATAGAGTTCAATGCGATCGGCTGTTGACATTAAATAATGGCCATTTTTGCAAACCTGGAACAACGGCCATTGTTTTATGAAAACTTAGTGTGAACATGGCCTAAGGCTATGTTCACATTTTGTATGAGACCGGCCGTTCCGTTTCGAAGAGATCAGATACTGCAGTACCATCCAGATGATCTTTAGCACTACTGAGTTCTGATGCGGGCGCATCTGTATGTGCCTGCATCAGAACTGGCCGGAGCCACACGCTCCATAGTGTGCACTGACAGGGTTTTCATTGAATAGCGACCACAGAAAACTGACATGTCAATTCCTCGCGGTGCCGTTAGGGATACCGGCCAGAGTGTAACAACGGCCGTGATTTCTGCGGAACTTATGTAGTGTGAACATAGCCTAATACTGTATATGGGGGCTGATGAAGGTCTGACAAAAGGAGGCCCTCTCCCCGGTGTGAGACAAGGGTTCCTTTAGTCCACTAGAGGAATAATGTCCCACTATCGATCTATTTAGATGGTGTATATCTACTTTAATTATCTTTATGAAGCATATTATTATTATTATTATTATTATTATTAAAATTAGCTATTTGGGAATCATGTGACTCTAAAGTCATCTCCAAATGGGGTTGCCCTCTGCTGGGCCTTTAGCCCATATTGTACCAGGGGGTTTATTATGGTCGAGTCCTCCAGTGAGACAATCCACACAACTCCACCCCTCTCTATGCTATCAGTTATAATCACGGTGCATCAGGGATTCTCATGAGGTTGTGGCTGCGGGATCACCATGGCGTACATGTATAGCATTATGTGAAGGGGATTGTCATTTGTTTCACTTGAACTCAACGTTGTATCAACATCTGTCCTGGAAGCTGACCTGCAATGACTTCCACATCTGGGAAATGTTTGTTACAAGCTCCCATTTAGCTAATACTTCACATAGTTTCAGATCTAAGAGGAAGACACAAACCAGAACTGAATGACACAGTTGCAGAATTTATTCTTAATGAAGGTGTACAGGACTGTGTAAGCATTGAAGTGTAAAATGGCGGGCACCTTGGGAAACCAGTCAATAAAAATACATTTGAATTGTATATAACATATGGGGCCCCCCAAGGAACCCCTGAATGCTTATTCATTACCTTGTACACTCACTTATCTGTATACATGTGTCATCACACCTTCTACCGTGTAGACACACCTAACACCATCCTTCTACCAGCATGCCTTATGATGTGTAAATGGAGACCCCAGGGGACATGGCCATTGACTCTAGCGTATGGGATTCTTAACTAGAGAATAAAATTCCGAGACAAATAAAAATAGTAACAAAATGTTTGGAAAAAAAATTATTCACTTTCTTGAAATATTTGACTAACAGGAAATACAGCTTGGGACCAAAATACAACTGGCAGAGATCCAGAGAGATCTGGGGGTGGGGGATTGTTCTGTACGGGAGAAATGAAGTGGCAGCGGTTCTGGGCTTGACATAGTGGGATGCAGAGCTGTGGTCACTATCATAGCCCTCAGGGCCAGTACATAGTTGGGCAGCCATACTGCACAATTTGCCTTCATTGTATCCATTGTTCTCCAATCTATGTGTTAGTTCTGCTACATATGTCTAACTATGGCCTTATAAGATATTTTAGTCACCAAGTATTATTTTTAGGTCGTGTCGCTTCACATTTTTGTGGCCGACGCAGACTCTTTGTATTGTATACAGACGAGATCTAAAAAAGAGATTTATGGGCCAGTGTTGAGTGGTACTGGAATTGCTTTAAGGGAAATTTGAGTTCAATTGTTTATAGGAGATTCTGGCCAAAAATATTTATGGGGAAGTTTTTGTTGATGCTCTTAATGCAGGAACTTCAGCTATTTATGGGGCAGTTCGGACTTACATATCATTGAGGAGAGAACCCTTGCTGACACCACTATGGGGAAATTGTAGCTAATGGGAGCCATCTGGGGGTCTCAGTTTATGGGGTGTAATATACATTACATCATAAAGATACAAGGGCATATATTTTGTGTTGTGTAAAATGTATTCTGTTTGGCTAGTTAGGTTTTGTGTGTGCTTCTGTCTAACCTAGGTGGTGTACAGTCAGGGGCGTAACTAGAAATGGCTGGGCCCTAATGGCAAACTTTTGATTGGGGCCATTCCCAATCCATCACAAACCACAAAGCCATCAAGTGTAGTCATAACTACATAACTGCAAGCGCTTGTCAGAAACATTTGCAGTTAAAGGAACATTTGCAGGTTCTTGGAGGCCCACTTGGCCACCTGATTGAAAGCTCAGGGAGCCCAGTGTATTGCAAGAGCAGGCAACAGGGCCCCCTAATGGGGTGAGCCCCATAGCAGCCGTTATGGCTGCTATAGTGGTAGTTACGCCCCTGTGTACAGTCTAGTCATGTAAATGTGTAATTGACATAAATGGGAATGGGTGGTGTAGACCTGTAAATGCCTTGTTGCCATTATGGGCACTGTTTGACCCAGCCATGTAAATGTAGATTGGCACAGGGTCTGGCCATATAATTGTAAATTGGCACAAAGTCTGGCCATGTGCATGTAGATTGGCATGGGGTCTGGCCATATAAGTGTAGATTGGCACAGTATGGCAATGTAAATGCAGATTTGCAATGGGTGACCAAGCCCTGTGCATATACTTTGCCATGATTAGTACCTAGTTCTTTAAATGTACAATTGACATGACTGTCACTAGGATTGACATTTGTTGGTCCATCCTATTACGCGGGGAAATTTTATTGTGCAAATTATTGTTATATTGTTCCAATTCAAACAATAATCGTTTTGTGTAAATGCAGGCAACGATCAAACGACTAGCGAGAACACCAAAATCATCGTTAATTGTTCGCTGTAATTCCGCATTAGTTAGCTGTAATTCCGCATCGGTTCACTAATCGTTCAGTGTAATTCCACATCGTTCCTTCATTTGCTGGGATCAGATGGGGTAAACAATCATAATTAACGACTATCATTCTGTGTAATATGGTAAACGACTTCAGGTCTGTCGATCTCGATTGATTATCATTAAAAATCGATTTATCTAATTTATCACAACAGATTGCAGTGCCTCATTGTGTGGACGTATCACAAACCAAACCAACAGGCACGTGGCCTGGGGTACAAAATGCCGTTACAAAATAAACCCCCTAGAATTTTCCTGATGACATTGCGTTAGGCAGCAAAACATGTAGAGAAGGGGCAGTATTGGTGTTTTTAAAGGGGTTATCCAGCGCTACAAAAACATGGCCACTTTTCCCCCTTTCTTGTCTCCAGTTTAGGTGTAGTTTGCAATTAAGCTCCATTTACTTTATTATATTATAACACCACCCAATCTGGAGACAAGTAAGGGGGAAAAGTGGCCATGTTTTTGTAGCACTGGATAACCCCTTTAAGTAGAATATACCTGGTGCTTAATAATAATACAACAACTAGCACAGTACTGCAGACTGTGTTAGGTCAGAGGCAGTGAGAAAGAAGTGTAGCTCCATCTTGTACTATATACTATAAGTGTTGGAGGGAGCATAGGGGTGTTTTTAAACAGTAGATCCACACATATTTTCCTTTTCTTAGAAGTTATTGATTAAAAGCTATATTTTATAGAGGGGGAGGGGGTATTTTATAAGGAAGTTGTGTACCCCAGGCCTGTGGGTTTGGTTTGTGATACGTTTATAAGTAACCCTGGACCCAGCCTGTGAGAGGGGTATGTGTCTTCACTGTGTGGACGGTGCTGCATTGCACCTAAGGCCAGTAAATAGGGTTGCATATGGCCGCAACCACAACCTGACAGTCACAGGAAAACCCTCTTGGATAGATTCCTTTTAACTGCTGGTTTGCAGTTACGGCCACTTTTGGGTCCTGTGACCCCATTTACTTATCACAGCTGCAATGCAGTGTGATTCACACAGTGCAACATGGCGAACTGTGGACGTGCAACCCATGTCGAATCCTTATGTAAGCCTAGTGTAAATGTTCATTTGTCCTTACTAGAGATGAGCGAACCTCAAGCACACTCAGGTTAATCTAAACCCGAGCAGCATTTAATTACTAATTGCTGAAGAAGTTGGATGCCGCCCTAGGGAGCCCTGGAAAACATGGACACGGCCTATGGCCTATGGCGGTATCTATGTTTGCCAGGTGGCCTGAGGGCTGCATCCAACTTCTTCAGCCACAGGTAATAAAATGTCTCATGCTCAGGTTGGGATGAACCTGAGCACGCTTGAGGTTTGCTGATCTCTAGTCCTTACTGTTGTAGGTTTAGTTAGCCCTTTATATGTCAGGCTGCCATGACTACTGCTCTGTAGTCTAGATTTGTCAATGTGTGAATTGTGTCCATACATACAAATGTTGCTTTACGGAATACTATAACAGAAGGATGCCTGTGCATCTGAATAATGACAATGATCCCATATCCTTGGCTGACTACTATGTCGCCTAGAATATGAGTATCATATTGCAGTAGCTGATCTAAGTAAATTCTTGTCTCATTGCTTATGGGATCTGTTTTTGCTGAATAATTCACAAGGAATAAATTATCTTGGTGCTGAATAGTAAGATATACTGTATTGCAAAGGAAATGAGATGTTACTGTAAGACTATCCTTATGTGCTCCCATGAACATCATATGTAGTATTTGCTCATTATTCTGCCGAAAGCAGGAGTGGAATCAACACAAAAAAACGTATAATGGAATGATTTCCACCGTTATCTGCGGTTTAGACCTACTCCTGGTTTTGGCTAAAAATACTGATGAAATATTGACTAACAGGCTTTGATCAATCTGCATTGGAGCTCTGTTCAGGGTACTGTGGTACACCAGCAGGATCCTGTTCAATCAAATCCTCCTAAATAAAAGGTGACCAGATGGAAACTCAATGGACCTATTTAAGTTAATAGGATCCATTGGTAATTGTTGTGCAACGTCTCCATTGGTCGGCTTTAGGCGATGTTAACACACTTTGTGGTCTTTTTGTGGCTGTCTTTCTGGACGGCTGTCATTTGACAGCAAAAGGCAGCAGTCTTTTAATAATAAGGGCCGCAAAAAATGATCGCAATCATTATGTGCGGCCGTAATTATCAAAAGACGGCCTCATTCAGATGTGAATGAGGCCATACTATATGTGAACTTAGCCTTAGATCCTAATGTCTCCCTGCTATACATTTATGTGTTTCGTGATTACACACCATGCATGTAAGATGTGCTACGGACTGGAATACGGAACTCGCGGCATCATCATTAATTATGATGTCAGGAGCAGAGAAACAGTTTAACTCTTCGCACTACTGTACTGACACAGTTCTGCATTCCGCTCCGTAATACATCCGCCGTGCACGGACCGTAATCGCTGAATGCATGAATGCCCACTGAGGGCATGTTCGCATAACATAAAATAAGGGCAAAATACAACTACAATTTTGAGGAAAAATTGTGTTCCGTAATTTCAAAATATGCTGTGCCCCATTAAGGTTAATAAGGCACATTATATTTAGAGCCGTAATTTTTTCCTCAAAATTACGGCTGTATTTTATGTTGTGTGAACATATTATAAGGGTTCATAAATACCTGATAAAGCAATGAGATTTCTTTCCAGTCTTCTGGTTCTCAGTCCCATCTTTCATGAGAAACCTTCGGTACCACAGTCTCTGCTTCAGACAATTTGGAGTCGACAGCCGCACAATTATATAGAGCAATGCTATGAATTATTCTAACCCATGTACAACAAACTCCATGCAATGAAGGTTTTGTAAGGTTCTCACTTCTTAGGAGTCTGAAGATGGTTGTCTGTATCCATCCTATTATAATAGGGGAGCTCTGCCATGACCAGCGATGCCTGGCAAACTATTTTAGGCTGACCCCCAATAGTAATGACAGCCACATTGTGCTCTCAAGACAAAAGGAAGCTTCATGATGTTGCTATGACATGTGCTGGACCTATAACCCCATTGTACAGATAATAACAAGAAAATCATTCAGGGCTTATGCAGGTAGGGACGCTATTGTGGCAATAAAATAAGAATTGGGGTAGAATGGTAAAGCGCATTAGTGATACAGAGTCCTAGTGAAACTGTGATAAAGCTTGTATTGTATGTGTGAACCATTAGCTTATCTTTATGAGGTACATCTACTGGATAAGGCCACCTGTAGAAGCATTGAGGCCTCTCTATAGAGCTTGATGAGGCTGGATAGTCATGTAAAACACCATCATATCACTACTCTATTTACTTAAGCTGTCAGAGATGTAATAGTGGACAGTAACGCCCCATATCCACTTTCATATATCGTCTGCTTTTCCCTATAGTCTGCCCTATGAGGCTAGAGGATATATACACAATGTCACAATGATATACATATATGTCCCAATGACAGTATACTCTGATTTACATCAAGCTTCAAAGATACCCAATGATAATGTAGTGATCTGCAATGGTGTTGTGATATGGAAGCAAAAACTAGTCTCAAGATTACCCAGAAAGTGTATGGTAACCATCTTTCTGTCCTCTATAGGCAGCCAAACATCTAAACCTTTTGACCCTAAATTTGTCACATAGATACTTTGGTTCTATGAGAAGGTTTAAAAAAATTCTCGACTTTGCCGGACTAAGGGTATGTTCACACTGAGTAAAATAGGCGGAATTCCCCGGCAGAACTCTCAGCCGGGGAATTCCACCTGCTCAGTGTGTCATAGCATCTCTATGGGAGAGCGCACACTCCTCCGCTGCCGCCGCTCTCGCTCGAAGAAGTGACATGTCACTTCAACGAGCGGAGAGCAGCGGCAGCAGAGGAGCACGCGCTCTCCCATAGACGGGCTATGACACACTGAGCAGGCGGAATTCCGCAGTGGAAAGTTCTGCCGCGGAATTCCGCCTATTTTACTCAGTGTGAACATACCCTTAGAGTATGTTCACACTGAGTAAATCAGGCGGAATCCCGCCTGCCTCAGTGTGCCATAGCCTGTTTATGGGAGAGTGCGCGCTTCACTATTTTTATCATTATCAGAAATTTCTGGTCTATTTTAAAGGACATTATAAAATTTTGGACTATACTGGCAGAGGTAAGAACTTTGCTATTGCGCTATTAGGCAAGAGTGTAAGGTGGACTGCTTGAACTGCCTGAGCTACTGTAATCATGGAGATCTGTGATGCTGTTAGTTCAGACCATGAGGCCTTCATATTATCAGTGCTAAATCGGCCTCTATGATACAAAATTTCTTGATTTTTAGGTTTTTATTCTTTACATTTTTATCTGACAATAGCAGAGAGTGCACTTTACTAGACGATCAAAGATGGCAAGGGACAGTGGAGTTGTTGCTCAGAGCAACCAATGAGATCCATACTTTTATTTTCTAAAGATTAGGTAGAAAATCTTCCTATGTCATTTATCAACAGGCTATGCCATAGAGTCCTATGACTCCATCCTCTACCAGTCCTGTGACTCAACTCCATCTCCTACCAGTCCTGTGGCTCCATCCCCTACCAGTCCTGTGATTCCATCCTCTACCAGTCCTGTGATTCCATCTTTAACTAATCCTATGACTCCATCCCCTACCAGTCCTGTGACTCCATCCTCTACCAGTCCTGTGGCTCCATCCCCTACCAGTCCTGTGGCTCCATCCCCTACCAGTCCTGTGGCTCCATCCCCTACCAGTCCTGTGACTCCATCCCCTACCAGTCCTGTGGCTCCATCCCCTACCAGTCCTGTGACTCCATCCCCTACCAGTCTTGTGGCTCCATCCCCTACCAGTCCTGTGGCTCCATCCCCTACCAGTCCTGTGGCTCCATCCCCTACCAGTCCTGTGGCTCCATCCCCTACCAGTCCTGTGACTCCATCCCCTACCAGTCCTGTGACTCCATCCCCTATGGGTGGTATTACACGGGCCGAGCAGGGCCCGATAATACCTGTAAACGAGCAGCGATCGTTTACTGGACCTATTACACGGCTCGATAATCGTTTGACAAGAGCTGCAAGGACATCGTTACCGATGTCCTTGCAGCCCTTGCTAAACTGGCATACATTACCCATCCACGTTCCAGGGCTGCTCCTGCGTCCGCTTCTCCCGGGGGTCCCGCGCGCTCTCTAGCATCACAGCAGCCTGTCAGCTGGAAGGCCGCTCAGCCAATCACAGGCCGGGACCGCCGCGGCCTGTGATTGGCTGAGCGGCCTATCAGCTGACAGGCCTCTGTGACGCTAGAGCGCGCGCGGGACGCAGGGAGAAGCGGACGGCAGGAGCAGCCCTGGAACGTGGATGGGTAATGTATATCATTAGTCGCCGGCCACGCACCGCTATTACATGCAGCGGTGCGCTGTCAGCGCCCGACGAAAATAGGTTCTAACCTATATCAACGATCAGCCGATGATCGTTGTCATCGGCTGATCGTTGCATTTATTACACGGAGCGATAATCGGCCGAATCGGGCCAATTCGGCCGATTATCGTTCCGTGTAATACCACCCTACCAGTCCTGTGGCTCCATCCCCTACCAGTCCTGTGACTCCATCCCCTACCAGTCCTGTGACTCCATCCCCTACCAGTCATATTACGCCATCTCCTACCAGTTCTATGACTCTATTTCCTACCAGTCCTATGACTCCATCCTCTAGCAGTCCTGTGATTCCATCCCCTACCAGTCCTGCGACTCCATCCCCTACCAGTCCTGTCATTACTATAAAACTGCTTGATAATTCTTACCCAATAGTCGCCGTGTTGGTTCCACTTCTGGTTTTGGCTAAAATTACTAACCAAATACTATAGGGGGAATTTATCAAACCTTGTATAGAGGAAGGGTAAAGCAGTCGCCCATAGCAACCAATCAGATTCTAAACATGAAAGAAGCACTCTAACCGGTTGCTATAGGCAACTGCTTGACTGCTCCTTTAATTAAACATCCCCTATGTGTGAACCCAGGCTTAAGGTCGCCAGATACACAATGGGGATATGACTATTGTTATATGCCACTCACTTACATATCTGCTTTGCTTATCTGTATGAATAATTATACTCTATTAGAGCATGGCTGTACTAAGTGACTTTAAAGGGGTTATGCAGGTATAATATTTTTCTTTCAAATCAACTGGTTTCAGAAAGTTATATAGATTAGTAATTTACTTCTATTTAAAAATCTCAAGTCTTCCCATACTTATCAGCTGCTGTATGTCCTGCAGGAAATGTTGTTTTCTCTTCGTTCTGACACAGTGCTCTCTGCTGACATCTCTGTCCATGACAGGAACTGTCCAGAGGAGGAAAGTTTTTTTATGGGAATTTGCTGCTGCTCTGGTCAGTTCCCGTCTTGAACAGAGTTGGCAGCAAAGAGCACTGTGTCAGAATGAAAAGAAAACACCACTTCTTGCAGGACATACAGCAGCTAAGTACTGGAAAACGAGATTTAAGTAGAAGTATATGTAAATTACAAATCTATATAACTTTCTGAAAGCACTTGACTTGAAGAAAACGACTTTCGCTGGATAACCCCCTTACTTTGCAAATGAAGCCGACCATACCTGCTGAATTCACTGGGACCAGCCGACTATTCAAGACATGTGCACACTCTGGCGCGTGCATGAGAATGTGTGGACCGAAAGGAATAGATGATAACTGAATGAACGTATACATTTACAGTAAATCTGTCAGATGCAATTCACATCCCAAAGACTCATGGTACCTTTCTTATATCCGCCTGTGCTTTCAGAAGGTAAGAAAATGCTTTTATTCTCCAATGAAAGTGTCAGAGGTTTTTCCAAACTCCTGATCCAACGGCCGTTGTCTACTGATTTCAGTTATCCCCACTGACGTCAATGCAAACAATGGCTGTCATTTAACACAGTGTATTGAACAACAACTCTTGTTCACACAGCCATCTAATTAACGTTCAGGGCATTTATCTGAGGCCATAATTTTGACTTGTTTCGCACACAGCTTTATTTGTATGCCGTCATTTCACCATTTTTTTAAGCAAAATTTAATATAACTTTAAAAACAGCCACACCCAAAAGTGCATCATAAAGCTGCCGTCTCAAGCCTGACCCTAAATAATGAACCAAAGTATGCTAAACTATGGACGCTGTTTTAGACTCAAAACGACGACCATTGTTTTGAGTCTAAAATAATGTCCATTAAAAATTGTTGTGTGAACATAGCCTTAAGCTGGAATACCTCCTAACTACCCCTACCTGACCCTGCTTGATTGACAGCCAGCTGCAAGCTATGCTCCAAAAAGGGAAAGGGATGGGAGGAGGTGTTATTGCCCTCAGAAGATCAGGAGCTCAGGAAAGCTTCTCTGGGAATAAAAGCATTTTTCTACGTTCAGGAAGCACAGATGGATATATGAAAGGTACCATGTGTCTCCTTGACCTAATAGCTAACAGTGTCAGCAGTTTGTAACCGGAATTGAATCTGACACATTATGGCCATCCAAAGACCCCCATTCACTTATATAGAGTAATACCACATGGCTTCCAATTTGCTTTGAATATTTGTGCAGAAAATCCACAATTATCAAGGAAACCCACAAAACAAAACCAATTCTTGGATATTTGGGAGGATTTGATTTTCCTTAAGAATCTAAAAAAAAAACCTAAAAGTCTAAAAGTAATCTAAAGCAAAATCCATAATATTACATTTGTGAGAATTCATTGCAGATATCTGCTCAGATTTACTATTGTCCGCTGAGTGTCCGACATACTGACTGCACTATGTCTTTTTTTTTTTTTCATTGTATTTACTAATAGTTCTTAAAGGGTTGACAATTTTCTTTTTTTACGTTTTTTGTACATAAAGCGATTAATAAATTACACAAAGGAATTAAAAAAAAAATTGCATGTGAAGGTCTCATACATTTACCTACAACTATATCCAGCTCCCATTACCTGTGCAAATCCCCAGGTTAAAAATCTGCTGCCTTCCGCCCCATGTGGATTAACCCTCATAGTTATGCAATCTAAACTCAATTATATAGTAAAAGCAAATATCATTACAGTAAAGATAATAAAAAAAAATGTTCTGCAGTAGAAGAGATTTAAGGCTAAATCCACAATCATCCCCAGTAAATGAAATCTTAATCCGCTGCAATGGCTTACATACAGCAGCAATCTGGCACAAACTTGTAAATGAATGGGTTCAATAGCGGCAGATAGCTCCTTATAGATATGCTAAGGAGGAGCGGTAGGGCTGACAGGCTTAGCCCAACACAAATGATTTTGCAGAAATTAGTGATCTAATTAGGATCTCCTTATAGAAGGTGGTCTAGAAATTTGCATTCTGATAAGTAAACAGGTGACCTCACGGGGACACATGGCCTGGGGCGGGTCTGAATACCAGAGACCGCTGTGATTGGTCCCCTTACCCAAGCCAAGCCCCTCCCCTGACTTACTTTATAGAAGGTTTGCCCTGAAATTCACAATACATTCAAGAAAAGGGTTGAAGCAGCTCCAGCTATGTTACTAGATAAACATTTGCTGAGGATTTTAGGCTAAATGTCACCAGTCGTTGTAGCCAAGAAACGTGGACATATCCTTTAAGCATTTTGATCTTGTGTGGAAAAAAAAAAAACCTCAGAGAAGATGGGAGGCCAGGCTTGGAAAGATCGGAAAATTGGCAAATGCAAGAGATCCTTGACTACCGTCAGTCATGTAATAATTCAAGGCTGTGTCTTTGCTTCCAGACGGCTGAACACGTTGAACAAGTGTGCATCCATGAAACTCGATGTCAGCCTCCAAAGGAAGAAGGTGAGTGCAATCTCTTACACGTTCTGCTCATTGTTCTCGTATAGTTGTGTACATGGGATGCCGCGCTTTGCTATTCTATGATCTTTAGTGTTTCACATGGTGCTTGTTATCAGCATCATGTCTTCCTGGACTGTCCACAAAAATAGGGGACTTTTTCCAGTGTCCCTGAAAAAAAAAATAATATTTTTTTTTCTGACTGTTGGTACATAGCTGGTAGTTGTCCATTGTGATTGTAATTCTTATAATTTTACGGCTTAGGGTAAATAAGGGTAATGACTTTCTCAATATACTGTGCTATAGACTTGTATACCTTTTTATAATCTTATCTATTGTGGCTTTCCAAAAGCATTGACTGTCTGCGTTGTTGTTTTTTTGTTTTTAATAAGTTGTCCATATCTCATAATGTGTTCATGGAAAAAAAGCATAAAAAGCCATTCAAAAATAGGCATACCTTCTCTGTCATTTATTGGTTATGTTCACACACAGGTTTTTCCATCAGTCTTTTTTTCATTCAAACCCAGGAATGGATTGAAAACACAGAAGCTGTGGAAATCTTTCCATTATAATTTTGCCCTGTCAGTTCTACTCCTGATATTGTGTACAAATACTGACTAAAATACCATGTGTGAACATAGACATAGACTAGGCTGGGGTCACACCAGATTTTTTTCAATCAGTTTTTTTTCATCCGTTTTTTTGCAAAAAAAAAAAAAAGGAGGAAAAACTGAAACATTTGTGTGCATCCATTTTGATCTGTTTTTCTATTGACTTCTATTTAAAAAAAAAAGGATCAAAATGGATTCTTTTATTTATGTACACAAAAAAGTAGAAAAAAATCAGGTTTTTTTTTATAAAGGAAGTAAATGGAAAAACGAATCAAAATGGATGCATTCATTTTTTTTGCAAAAAAACGGATTGCAAAAACGTAGTGTGAACCCAGCCTAAGGATATTCTCCCACACAGTATTTTTGCTCGTTTTTTTGGCAGTATTTTTCAACCAAAACCAGGATTAAAAACACAGAAGGGCTATGTGAAGTTTAGAGGATGTCCGCCATTTAAGGGCAAATAACGTTTGTTATTTCAACACAACGACCCTTGTTTTAAAATCACAGCATTTATTTGTCATTAAATGGCGGCAAACCACTAAACTTCACATAGCCTTTCTGTGTTTTCAATCCTGGTTTTGGTTGCAAAATACTGAGCAAAAATACCATGGGGGAGATTTATCAAAGGGTGTAAAATTTAGACTGGTGCAAACTGCCCACAGCAACCAATCACAGCTCAGCTTTCCTTTCAGCACTGCCTAAAGCTGAGCTGTGATTGGTTGCTGTGGGTAGTTTGCACCAATCTAAATTTTACACCCTTTGATAAATCTCCCCCCATGTGTTAACATTTATGAATTGCAGTTTTGTTGCGGTACTGCTTAATTTCTGTGAAAACATTACAGTACTGCAATGAGACTGCAACGTGTGTGAACACAGCCTTAATGCATGAGCCTCATGCTATATACCTAATGCCATAAAATTATGAACGTGGTCTTCACACTGTACCTTCCTCCAGCTCATTTGAACCTATAACTCTGTTTACTGTCAGGTCATGCTGGGTGTTATAGTTTGGGGGGGGGGGGGGCACAGTTTGGAGACCATTGATTTTGTTAGATATGTATTTTAGGAGATTTACATTTACATTGAAGTAAAAAAACTCTAAAAGAAATCCTTAGTTCTTTGTTCATGACTGCATGGTTTTTGTTGGCATGGTGTCACTGTCAATAATAAGAGCATCAGGGCTGCCAGAAAGATAAAGCCTTTGCTCAATGCTGCATGTGGCACAGATTATGCCATCCCCTTAGTCACCATGGCTTCAGCACTGCTACTGCTCCGGCACCCTGGAAGTGCTGCAGTCATGTTGCATACACAGTGCACATAGCCCATCACTGATCTGTGTTCATGTGCCATTGCTACACAAAAGCTTAAAGGGGTTATCCAGCGCTACCAAAACATGGCCACTTTCTTCTAGAGACAGCCCTACTCTTGTCTCCAGCTTGGCCGGGATTTTGCTGCTCAGTTCCATTGAAGTGAATAGAGCTTAATTGTAAACCGTACCAGAACTGGAGACAAGAGTTGTGTTGTCCATGAAAGAAAGTTGCCATGTTTTTGTAGTACTGGATAACCCCTTTAAATTGTTACCCCATTTCCAGTCTTTACACAGTTTTAACTACTGTAAATCTCCCAACTTGACACTGAATGTTGATTGTTGGAAAGCTTTGTGAGCATAGGTACTATACATGCATGTCCTATGGCTTCTATGGGGCCAATGGCGTGACCGTTTATTAAAGGTAAATCTTTCCTCCATTTTAAAGGGTGATGAGAACCTGCTCAATTCATAAATTGGAAATCTCTTAAAACAGGCCTTATTTTCATCTGGTATATACACCATTCACTGCAAGTCAACACATATAGTTATTATACACTGATATATAATATGGAGCTAGTGCAAAATTCCCAATAGATTATATAAACCAAATCCATACACCCTGCGCTGTAGTGTGCCGCAGCATTTCTCCATCCAATAACAGACAACATTGTCAACAAATTGGTGATTCTTACCGCAGGACATTACTGTCTAATTTGTCTATTCCGCCTCCTAACCACATCTTGTTAAACGGACTGCTCAATGGGAAAGATTTCCTCATTACCATCAATGGTGTTTAGTGTAGACATAACAATTAGTAGAGTCAAAGCCGCTGGTGTGGATTACCTGGGCCTTTCCTGTCTGCCAGACTGCCCCGACTCTAATGACACTAAATCAATTAGTCCACCATTGAAATACCTAAGGATGGGAAATGCTGAGGGATATGTATGGAAAGTGCGGAGATGGATATCCATAGCAACAAAATAAGAAATAAATGCAATTCTCACATCATTACATAAAAAATTATTATGGCATAAGATCTCTGAGGCCCTAAACAATAGTCCTAATGATGCCCTTTTTAGATGGGGTTCTACCATAATTTAAAAGTATATCTTATCCATATGAGTGAGAATAATTAGGGGATTGGTGGGGGTCCATCTGTTGGGACCCCTGCCGAGGAGCAAGCTAGCACTGTCCTGAGAGGTTGGCGCTCGCTTGCTCCTCAGTATCGGGTCCTATAACTTTAAATTTAAGGTGGGTTTACTAGTAGTATTGTAGCCATAACCAGGAGTAGATTCAAATCTTTCCATTAATGTTTTTCTCTGTTGGTTCTACCGCTTGTTGTGGCTGAAATTAAAATATTACATGTGAACCCAACCATAGGGTCCGATTATTGGCTGTAATTAAAATCCAACCTGTCCAATCTTGAGTGAGCATCAAGAGGCCACCATACATATTAAAAGGGTCCCATATAAATGGTGGGTTCATTTAACTTTTTATTAATGTTTATGGGAACCATTAGACATTCTATGACCATAACCATTAATTTAGCCAATATTGTCTACTTACTTTTTTGATATAAGATGGATTACCATATAATAGAGAAATGTTTTATTGAGCAATCATAGTGGTATGCCAACAATCTTGCATACTTTAAACATTAAAAAAAACATACACACAGTATAATAAACTTGATCTATAAATGAGGAATTAACATAGCTTATATTGTTTTTTTAGAGTGAAGATTCAGATGAAGAAGATCTTTGCGCAATCAGTGACAAATGGACATTCCAAAGATTCAGCCGCCGATGGTCTCGGGTGGATGACATTGATACACTGCTCGGAAGATCGGAAAGACTTGGGTCATCCGGGGACATGAAAAACACGACAAGCAGTGAAAGCGTGCTGACAGATCTCAGTGAGCCTGAGATATGTTCTATTCACAGTGGAAGTAGCGGTGGAAGTGACTGCAGGTGTGCTTCCGGGGAAACGTTCGATGACACAATGTGTGTGTCCGATCCCAATTCGGTTAACCATTTAATCCCATATTGGACAAGGGATATCGCAGATGGTAAATTTTATGCAAAGACTGATAAAGCTTCACATACAAAAGCAAAAACACTCCTAAAATGCATGGGTACGCTCCGGGGCAAAGGAGCCCACGGGAAACTGAAAGGACCACCTAAAACTGGAGGGTTAATCATCAGCGAGCCAATTCTGCAACTGGAGCCTGAATCTGTCAAATCAATGAGCAGTGTTCAGATAGGTAATGGACCAGTAAGTGACTCCGCTATAGACTTAAAGGTAACTGGAAACTTGGACTTAAAATCTGAAATGCAGACTATTGATGAAAACTCTTCAAGCATAAAAGATACAGAGGCTTCTGATGCAAACAAGCGAGCAGGTATGTACCTAGAAGATATTGACCTCTTCACCATGACTGGTATACGGGCTAAACCTGGCCAAAATCATAAAAATGAATTTCATTCCCAAGAGGATCTGGTTGTACATATTCCTAAGGACCACAAACCTGGAACATTTCCAAAAGCAATATCTATTGAAAGTCTCTCACCTACTGATAACCTTGGTGGTGTCAACTGGCGAGGTGCAAGCATATCACTTAGTGGACAAAAGGGACTCTGCATCAAAGAACCAAGACTGTTATCTTCAAGATGCCCCAGAGGTAGCAGGCTTAGCGTGTATGACAACGTTCCAGGATCCCACTTGTATGCCAGCACTGGAGATCTCATGGACTTGGAAAAAGATGACCTTTTCCCTCATTTAGATGATGTATTACAACATATCAATGGACTTCAGCAGTCCGTCGATCATTGGTCAAAAGATGTCATGCCAGAATTACAAGACGACAATTTATCCTTGTTCCAAACCCCAAACCCAGTAGCGTTAGACTTTGAAGGGAATTCTATATCTGATGGGAGAACAACACCAAGTGATCTGGACAGGGATGCAGCCTCCCTCAATGAATCAGATGCGACGGGGACAAGGGAAAGAAGAGACTCGGGAGTTGGAGCATCTCTTACAAGGACAAATAGGTAATGTCTATGTCTGCTTTGTCCTAAACCCCCATTATTTTATTTTATTTATTTTTTTAAACACTTTCAAAAATATGGAACCCCCCCCCCCCATATTTTTTTTTTTTGTTACATGGTATTTGAATAGGTTGAGACATTGATAACTTTGTGACTTGTTTTAGTGATCGGTGGGGGTCTCAGACCCGACCAGTCAAAGGTTTTTCTAAATGACAGGGTTACTTTCCCTGTTGTGTTATGTCACTGCTGTTGTGTGTATAGGTATTTGGTTCTGTGTGATAAAACTCAATGAAATGAATGACTCAACTGATATTATTTCCAAGTACGATTATTTTATTCCAACCTAAATCTACTTGCAACTTTTATTTCCCCTCTAGACACATGAGGTGGCACAGTTTCCAGGTCTCGCACCAGCTGAGCGGTTCCCTGGCATCACTTCAAATCAACAACCAATCTGCAGGCCAACTCAATCTGCTGCAGAAGTTCTCCCTGTTACGGCTGACCGCCATCATGGAAAAATATTCTATGTCAAACAAGCATGGGTGGACATGGTAGGTACAATAACTGAAATAAAAGCGACTAATAATATATTTTTATTTATTAATAGTACAGTAATGTACAGTACACTTTTTTTCCATATAATTATGTAACTTTATCGATTTCAGGTCTGTACCAAAATTTATGAAGAGAATGAAGGGTCCTGATTATAAGGATAAGAATGTTTTTGGTGTTCCCCTTATGGTCCACGTGCAGAGAACTGGGCATCCGATACCACAAAGTATTCAACAGGCATTAAGGTTTCTACGTAGTAACTGCCTTGATCAGGTAAGGATTTATTAGAGTGTACTACTGTAAAATTGGCTTAGTAGAAATATAACTTATAAAAGCATTAATAAGAAGTGCAATGTAGTTGTTCCTACTTGCCCAGTCAAAAGCTTTTCCTCTCATCTCCCCTTTATATACATGCATACTTGGTACAGCCAACTGTTGTGTTCCCAGTAGAAAGAGGAGAACAAGCCAGACATCTCTGGCAGTGGCTTGTCTTTCATGGGGACAAAATGATGAATCATTGATATTCAACATGCCCAATCTATCCTTCATTCTCACAACAAAGGAGAGTCAATCCGTAGTTGGATGATGCCACCAAAATTGGTGGGTTTGGCAGACTTTGCTCCCATGTGCATGGGCACCTTCAAACGTAACTGTAAAGTTACATAAAAATTATTATAGTACAGGGCTGTGCACAATAATACTTTCTTAGTTATGAGCAGCCAGGAGTATGGGCAATGGCTTTACTCTACAAGCCAAACTGAAAATGAAATTTAGAAAAATGATTAGAGTGCACAGTGCTGCACTGTAATCATTTCTCATCTATAGTTACATTCTAAGGGTCGGTATACATTAAAAATGTTAAATCCTCGCATGACAAAACATCTGCCAGTCCCAGAACTATACAGGATGCTGGGCAAATGGTTCCCCATACACAACGATTATAGACCATATCTAATAGACATCATTGCTAAGAAGGTTTATCTCCAAAGTAAACAATGCAAAAAAACTAAACGAATTTAGTGTGGTTTTCCATTGTTTAAACAAACTAGGAAATGTCTTGGATTACAGCATGAGGAACCAGACGTCTGCTTACTAAGAGACAACTAAACTAGCCATAAACTAGAGTAAAATTTAAAGAAAATTCTCCCATACTACTGTATATTTCCGGAAAAGTAATGTATAATGACCATGGATGTGAGGGATGGGATGGTTCAATAAGCTGTATGTTGTTGTTTTTTTTTGTTTTTTGTTTTTTTTTTTTTGTTTGTTTTTTTCCCTTCAATGTCCTCATAAAGTGAGTTGACATGGAGACTGTCGGCTTTTATGTTGTCAAAACATAATGCGGATTGTGTTGGTCTCAGGATAATTAGAACAAGGATTTCTTAGTTCACTGTCCTCCCACACAATATAATTTTAGATCTGAGGTCTTGGGAGAGAGCATATAATTCCTCCGAGACATCTCAATACGACCAGAAAAAGCTGCATTCTAACTACTGTCTCCCTGAGCAGCTACAGACAGTGACGCATTCATATGTATGGAGCGGCCGGGCCTTTCATCTGTGAAATGTCTAGAACATACATACTGTACATCTTATTGTTGTAGGGCGGTAATAGAATTTGGTGTAAAAATATCTTTGTGTAGTATGAAACGTGTTCATGGGAAAGGATCAAAGGAAAACTTCAGTCAAAAACTTTTTATAGCTTTATATTCAATGTATTAACTCTTAATATAGGAACATGTGAATGCCCCCTTAGGATGACCATCGATAGCGTTCGGACAAATGTTTGTTTGGCCAACAGCTATCCCTAAGCATATCCCCATATATAAGAACATTCAACACCGCAAAATACTCATGGGTTCTCAATGGAGATAGGTAAAAGGTACTCTAGAAACAACCAAACCTGCTGCTGGCGGTGGGGTCAGCTGACAGTATAAGGTGTTTGGGGGGGGCCGCCAGCTCCATTCTTGGTGGAGATGATGGTCGGAGGTGATGGATTTTTACTGCATGACCGTCTTGTTCTTGGAGGGAAAAACTAGAGCCAGTGTAGAGGCTTAACTCTCTTCCCTATAGGGAACACATGAACGTTCGGCTGTGCCAAATATTCATGTGTATGGGGAGAAACTGTCAGCTGAATGGTTGTTGAAGGTATATCGCCACCTTGTAAAAAAGCTGCCTTATCTCGAAGAGTGGGTTCACACTACGGAATCTGCGCGGATAAGTTCCGGCAGATTCCGTCGCTCGTACCAGCTTGCGACTGCGCACATCTCCAACCGTGCCATAGACTCCATTCTATGGCCGGTCCGATTCCACCATCCAACTAAAGAATTGACATGTCAATTCTATGGGTAGGATTGATGGAATCCACCAGAACTTATCTGGGCGGAATCGATGGTGAACCCACCCTTAGAGATCAATAGGTTCAGGCGCCTGAAATGCAGCATCTGATCTTTCTTTCCCTAATCATCTCTCGGGGGAGAGGCCTCCATATACTTTAGACCATGTCCTCCATATTGGTAGCTTTATGTGAGATGAAAACCTTTGGCCCAAAGCAGGAAGAATTTAATACCCTCTTTCTAGAAACCAGTAAGAAGCCTTCAGGTGTCTCATTGCGGTAACTGAGATCTTCATACAGTATATGAGAATATGTCAGACAAGACTCTGTATTTTTATCTCCAGCCTTCGGAAGATAAATGATCCCTACTGGTAAATTGTAAAATGTTCATGAAAAACATTTACTTTTTCTGCAGGTTGGCTTGTTTAGAAAGTCTGGCGTTAAGTCTCGAATCCAGGCCCTGCGCCAGATGAATGAGAACAGCCCTGAGAATGTAAACTACGAAGGCCAGTGTGCGTACGATGTGGCCGACATGATGAAGCAGTTCTTCAGGGACCTTCCAGAGCCCCTGCTCACCAGTAAACTAGGGGAGACCTTTCTGCATATTTACCAGTGTAAGTACACCTAGCTGACATGAGACGCTGTACATAAGACCCTTGTGACCTGGTATCTAGACTGGAAGGTTACAGAGTGTGCTGCACCATCTGTAGGTGACACAGGTGATTAGTGAATATATATTACAGTGGTACCTCGGTTCTCGAACTTAATTGGTTCCGGAAGGCAGTTTGAGAACCAAGCAGTTTGAGAACCGAGCAGTGTCTTCCCATAGGAAATAATGTAAATGTGGTTAATTGGTTCCAGCAGCCACCAATAATTACCTACAATACTCATTTATTACACTGATAAGTGCTCAGTATAATCACTACAGTACAGTACAGAACAGCACTATATACTGTACAGGACATTAAACATAAGAAATGTTCATCAGAACCAGCAAGTATAGTACAGTAGTCACCAACTCCTCGCCCATCCTTTACTGTATAGCGTCCCCCCCCATCCAAGCACTGTAATGTATGGGAGATGGTGGTGCAGTGCCTGTACTACTACTGCACTGTATATGCACTCCAGCAGTCTTATACAGCACTGTACTGTATGTGAAGCCTCACCACTGCGTAACTCGCCAGGTACAACCCACCATCCACGCTCGCAAAAACGTTTGAAAACCGAGCAAAGTTCGGATTCCAAACACTACTTCTGGGTAAATTTTCGTTCGAATACCAAGCAGTTCGAGTTCCAAAGTGTTCGAAAACCAAGGTATTACTGTGTGTGTGTGTGTGTGTGTGTGTATATATATAATATATATATTCACACAATGTACTTTGAGATAAAAAAAAACAACCTTGCTTTATTACAATCAAAATGAGCCTCATATTTTCCAGTGTTTTTCATTGCTTTTAGGAATCTTGTATGTACTTTTTGGAGAATTGTTTCCAGCTTTTTAGCCTCTTTTGTGGAAATTTTCATTTTTGGGACACATAAAGCAGATGCATGGGAGTGTAAGGCATTAGACAGCTCCATACAACAGAACCACATTAAGTCCTTGTTGGACCTTGACTTGCCGTATTATGGGGCTTTTCTCCCCTAGATGTGTTGTCTATAGGGAAGAACACCTTTGCATTATGGCATCCAATTATGCATGCTATGGTCTTGGATTCCTTATGGAAACCTTTTATTCCAAATGAAATTAGAGGTATATAGAGGTACAGAAGGGCCCCATAGTAGACTCCCATAGTAGCCACAGTCACAAAGCTTTCTAATTTTTACACATCATTGAATCTCATTATTATCCTCTTGGGTTATATAATGGTTTTATATATTGTAGGGTGGTTAGGAGTTTATTTTGTATACATGGCCTTTGTCTATTATAATGACCCATTTAGCAATTACCTTGTCTCTCTCTGAGATTCAATATACAGTGTTCTATAGTGAGGACATATGGAAATTGAGTTCAATACACATTGCTATTAGTCAGCGTAAGCATGGCGGTGCCGGGATCTGTCTACTGTGACATTGCAACAAAAGTCAGCTGTGTTAGGAATATATGGGGTTTATATTTATTTCAGCACAAACACAATAAATTGCTATCTGCACTAGTATCTTAGCTCCTATAGCCGGCTGTTATTCTGGTATCGCTAAAGCCCTGAATGGTAAATGGTAATCTTATGGAGTGTGCAGATTAATTTCCTATCTATCTATCTATCTAATATAATATAATTAAAAAAAAAAAAAAAATATATATATATATATATATATATATATATATATATATATATATATATATATATATTTAATTTTATAAAAAATATCTATATTTAAAATAATTATTTATATATATATATTATAATTTTTTTTTACAAATCCCATAATCTGAGTTTAATGCAGCAGCATAGCCTCCCTTTGTGAACATACCCAGTTCTGGAGCTGTGTGCCCAGAGCCTGTAGAATTTCACTCCAGAAATGTGTGAGAAGTCTTGCCATTGCAGCGTTAACTCTTTTATCATCCCAGACTCTTATGTAAATGACTGGAGGCACCAGCTAAACTCATTTACTGCTGTCTGGAGTGTAGACACAATACCATATTTACATCCATCTAAACATATCAGCATGAATGGTAAAGAATGTCGATATAAAACACACAAGTCCATAAATAGCTCCTATGTATGGGAGACGGTCGGAATCCCTGGATGTCTCCACAAAATACCATCTCCTAGACACATCTGAAAATAATTTTTATTTTGCTTCTATTATAAGACTCAAACGTGCCTCTTTTAGATTTTTGATACTTTTTGTGTCATCACAGCGAGGGGGGGGGCATGCTTTTCTGTTCTAAGGAAAAATGGAAGAAGTGAGTCACTGGAAGGCACTGTACGGCAAGCAAGCTGTAAAATGCTAGAGTAGAATAACCTAAAAGTTTTTCTCTAAAAAAAAAAAAAAAAAAAAAAAAAAAAAGTGCCATTATGTTTATAGGATGTGCCTGGTATAGCAGCCCTAGGCAAATCAATGGCCATATAATAGGGGAGGAGATACTCCACAGCCGGATACTCTGATCCTGCTTACTTTCCTAAGAAAGATAGGTTAAAGGGATTTTACCAAATCGAGAAGCTTTCTTCCAAAATGGCGCCACACTTGTCCATGGTTTGTATCAGGTATTGCAGCAGCTTGACTCTATTCATTTCAGTTGAGCTGAGGTATAGTGCTGGACATAAACCAGAAACCATGGCACTTTTTTTTTTAATCCTGTACAACCTCTTATTCCTGTTGCACCTTGTTTTCCTGGCACGACACACCAGAGAAGTTGCTTGATCTCCATACATTTTATATCTGTGGAACGTCCATTAAAGGGAAGGTGTCATCACTGCATGCTGCCTGAACCATAAGTCATTGGCGTGGTCCTGTTGGCTTCTGCCTTCTCTATTGGCCTTGATTGATCTCCTCCAGTTTGTGTTTAGAGAGATCAATCAATCATGGCTGGCAGGGTAGGGAGAAGTTGCTGGCAACCTCTGATGACTTCCAGTTCGGGCAGCATGAAAGTGATGACCAGTTCCCTTTTAAGGTCTAACCAGTTTTCCTAGCATTGCATATTGAAGGCAATTGGGAGGGCAGTTTGTCCCCATACACATTATACTATCCATTGAAAAATAAAATCTCTATATAGTGAGGACCTAGTTATCTCACCCCGGTGCCTGACAACGAGTTGGACCAATGCTGTAAGATCCTATTAATAATATCTTACGTCAATTCCTCAGATGTTCCCAAGGACCAGAGGCTCCAGGCAGTGCAGTCGGCCATCATGTTAATGTCCGATGAGAACCGTGAAGTTCTACAAACGCTCTTGTGTTTTCTCAATGATGTCACCGCGGTAGAAGAGAATCAGATGACCCCCATGAATCTCGCTGTGTGTTTGGCGCCATCACTCTTCCACCTTAATTTATTGAAGAAAGACAATTCCCCCAGGTTGGTATTTATGACCCGTAAAGCATTTCTTACATTACTACTGAAATATATTTCACTGAAAATTGTATAAAGGACACTGAAAAGATGTTTTCATGGAGCAAATAAATGTCAGAATGTGGTGGATTTAATGCATGGAGAGATCTCCGAGGTTACGGTACTGCCTGGATATTCTGATTCATCATTTTCTATAGCAGAGAATTTCTGTAGTCCTTGTGTCTGGAGACTTTATAGGTGACACATCCACACGTTAGAGGGACACTATACGTCAAGCCTCAAGGATGTCACCAGAGAATTGATTGTCCATTTTCTTCTTGGTTGATGGCACTACCACTGGGTCGGTACACAGCCCTCTTCTTCTACTATGTGCTTTCCTTTTTATGGAGCCTTATATTAACAGGAGTATGAGCACAAGTTGTGGCTGTCATGCTGCATACAGAATTGGTGTGCACTTGGCAAACAAGATTTAAGCTGTGTATCAGACCTATGCACACAATGAAGAAGCCTTTGGATTTCAGCACTGGGACATAGCTATAAGGGATGCAGAGACGGACTTTACATCCAGGCCTTAGTGCATAAGGGGAAACCCTGCACATAATACACCAATATTATAAATAGTAGATGGAGGGTTCTGCTACAGATCTTACAGAGAGGCCTAGGACCAGGTTACATTTCACAACACGTGGCATCTTTGTCTTTTATATAGAAACACTGTTAGCGTTGGTGTCTATGTATGGCGTCACATCTGTTCACATGTCGTGAAGATAAACCTAAATCTGGAATCTGTTTCTAATAATGTCCATCTCCATTCAGAGCCATTCAGAAGAAGTACGCAACCGGAAAGCCAGATCAGAAGGACTTAAATGAGAACCTGGCAGCTACACAGGGTCTGGCCCACATGATTATGGAGTGCAACAAGCTGTTTGAGGTAAGTGCTGTATATACATAGGTCCATCACCACAAATTTGGTGAAAACTTTTACGTTGGATTTTCAACAGAATAACATGAAACTGCAAAAGTTTACTGATACACTCCATACTCATAATTGTCCATATTATATAATCTTGACTTAAAAAAAAAAAAGATGAAATAAACCCATTTAACCTAGACAATAACCAGATCACAAAGTGTGACGCTGCTATGCCCCCCAGAGATCCACTGTAATCTGTGGGAAAACTGGCAGTAACTAATCAGATCTTCTGCAGTGCCTCCACAGGAGAATGTAGGTATTACACACAGGCTATTCAAATCAATAGTTTTCTTTTTTTTTCTTGCAGATCCCAGAGGAAATCATAGCTCAATCCCGGAATTCATATGCAGAAGCTGATATCCATGTTCCTGCTATGGAGGAACTGGTAAAACAGATGGAGGAAGAAGCGGGTAGTGTCAGCACATACTTTGATAATGTCATCCAGAATCTTCAGAAAGAATCCAAGGATAAATTTAAAGGATGGGTGTCTCTCTCCAGTACAGAGAACACAGAGCTCACATACAAAAAGGTAATGGGCTTATACATATCTCAGAAGTACATGTCACATTGCCTCCTGTATAGCCATGACATATAGCTTTACCTTTTTTGTCTTAACTGAATTCTTATTTTTTATTTTTTTTTATTGTACAGGTTGGAGATGGAAATCCACTGAGGCTTTGGAAGGTGTCTGTGGAAGTAGAGGCTCCCCCTTCCGTTGTACTTAATCGCCTGCTTAGAGAGCGCCACCGATGGGATGATGATTTTGCCCAGGCAAAAGTAATAGAAACTATTGATAACCAAACGGAAGTATACCAGTATGTAGTGGACAGTATGGCTCCTCATCCTTCCAAGGATTTTGTGGTGTTGAGGTATGTTAATGTTGTATATTACTATGTACTGTATAGGGTCTATGTCACACATTGCAAATGCAGTTGCTGTAGTTCTCAATATCATGTTGCCCATCTCTTGCCTGAGTATTGGCATGGGCCAGTTGATTAAACTGGACTTCAATGGCCCCTGTTCTTTATAGGCCCCATAGTAGCCACATGGATCATTTCTATAATATAAACTTCAAACTTTTCAGCAGGCAGAAAAGTCAGACATTGTGAATTCAAAGCGCCTAAAACTGAAGATTTTTCTGTGTTTGAGTTCCATCAATAAGAATAGTGCATTTACTAAAACATACACATTTGTGCCTATGTTTCCTGATATCCCTATGTTAATGACCTTTTGTATTCATTTGCAGGACATGGAGGACTGACTTGCCGAAGGGAATGTGCAGTTTGGTGGCAACCTCTGTGGAACATGAAGAAGCTTCTTTAATAGGAGGAGTGAGAGCCATAGTTCTGGAAACTCGATATTTAATCGAACCTTGTGGTTCCGGAAAATCCAGGCTAACCTATATTTGCAGAGTTGACCTAAAGTAAGTTACTGCACTAGAATGAAGTGGTCTGTGAAGAATCCCTAACACAGTTACAACTGGTTATGTACGGTGGGGTTCACACCCCCACCAACCCCCATTTCATGTGATTGGCCAACGAACAAGAAGTTTGTGGGCTTATTGCATCTTTCGTACAACCAATAAAATCCTTATTAGTTGCACATCGAGGCTATGTTCAGACGCTGTAAGAGACCGGCCGTTCTGTGACCCGGCCAGGTCACGGAACGGCTGGTCTCAGAAAAGATCATCCCGGCCGGTACTGCAGTACCAGCTGGATAATCTTTAGTGCTGCTGAATTCTCACGCGGGTGCATCCGTGCACGCCCGCATGAGAATTCCCCACTGCACACAATACAGCGTGCGTCCGGAGCCGCACGCTCCATTGTGTAAACTGACCAGGGTTTTCTACGGCCGCTATTCATTGAATAGCGGCCGCACAAAACTGACATGTGAGTTTTTTGCGGCGCTCCTAGGGGTCCCAGGCAGAATGTATACTATGTGTATACACTCCGCCGGCATTCCTTTGGCCTGCAGCACAACGTGGGTAAAGGATTAACCGCGGCCGTGTTGCAAATCGGCAGCAACGTCCGTGATTAATAATTTACTTACGTTGTGTGAACATAGCCAGACTTTATAAACGGAGAATGTGTGGGCGCTAAAGAGGAGTTTAAATGGCCACATAAAAAATCAAGTGGCCACTTCATTGATGGAGCCATCTAAAGGTTCTATAAATGAGCGCTGATCACAAAGATCAGAACCTGTTATCTGGAGCCCATTGGCCCATGTAAAAGGACTCTTACTTCTAAGTTTTACAACCAATCATTTTGTAATGAGCTTATTGGTAAAAGCTTGGTAAACATAATTGGACTAATATATGTAATAGATTCTACCCGATATATCCAACCACATAAATGTTCTATTAGCATCTTTGTGCCATATAACCATAATAAAGTCTAATAGAGTCTAATAGCGTTTAACTTGGTAACTGACTAAATTTTCCTGTTTTTTTAACCTCAGGGGCCATTGCCTAGACTGGTACAACAAATGCTTTGGACACCTCTGTGCGGTGGAAGCTTTGCAGATACGGAACTCATTTCAGCCACTTACAGCAGAAGGACCAGAAACAAAAATTTGAAGAATATGCTACAAAAGACTTTACATAGAAAAACAGGATCCCTATTATAAGAAGCCATATCGGCTCTACCAAGAGGCAGCACAGTGCATGTCAGGGGTTCCGGGTATATGGCGTTATCAGTGATAACATGTCAGGGGTTCCGGGTATATGGAGTTATCAGTGATAACTTCTTTTTTTTTTTTATTTAATTGTACATAGACCATGTAAATATGTAATCTATATATATCTATCGTTAAGATATTTTAACAGGACTATATGTGTATACAGCGTATGTAAATTATGAGTTAATGCTTTCTGTGGAAGCTTTTTGTTTGGTATTTCATACATTTTATTTCACTTTGCGCACATTGTTTATACACATGTATAAAATGCTTGTAGAACCTACCACATGTATTATTATATCTTAACAATGGAAGTTGTGGTTTACTATATGCAGCAATAATACGGACACTTTACATTAGTTGTCCCCATCTGTAATGCACTGCACTGTCTGGACCTTTATGGAGAAGAGGTACTTTGTAAATAAGAGAATAAAGAATTGTCTTCATGTTTAAAATGTGACCTCAAGTGATGTCTGTGTTATTTATCTGTAAATGGGGGGGGGGGGCTGTCTCCTATAGAATTATTGCATATGGACCTTGGCCCACGATAAGTAAAAAGTCAGGGCATCAAGCTGCACAGCAGCGACACCTGGTGGTTGGATCCATACAGCAAAGGCCATTTGACATAGGCAGACTGCTGCCCAATGCGGGCGCTGATCTACATGACTGGCAATCATCTATGAAGCCTATTACATGGCTCAACTCTCATGCAGACAGGGCCCCATTACAAAGGGCAAGACTGACTTATTCGACCAATTACCCTAAGAAATCTGGTAATGGAAGGTCTGTTTTTCCAAAAAGAGCCCCATTCTTGTCTATAATTGGTAGTGCAGCTCAACATTTTACTTAAATGGAGCTAAGCTGCAATACTAGACAAGGCCTATGGACAAGAGTGGCACTGTTGCTGCCACTAACTCAGATATCCTGTAGCAATACCTGTGATGTGTTGCTTTAGTGGAAATGCAATAATACCAAGGTGAATATTACGAAGATTGCACTGTACATGTGCTTATAATATGTAACTTTCCTACATCAGGAACATCTCCTGTTAAGAGGGATTGGTTGTACAGATCCGTCAGTGGGGCAGCAACCGCAGATCTGAGTTCTTTAAGAACCCTGGGGTGGACACCATCTGGACCGATCGCCGTATTTAACTTCAAATGGGTATTTTCGGAGTTCAGAGTCCTTCAGAGGTTCTCTAGGCAGAAGTAATTGACTGAAGAATGCCAATAAACTTAAAGGAGCCTATCATGTTGAATATGCAGTCTAGTCTACAGACGACATGTTAGGCTATGTGCACACTGCGTATGAGACCGAGCCACGGAACGGCCGGTCTGTGCCCGGATCATTGCAGCCAGAACTTAAGTACCGGCCGAGTGATCTTTCCGGCCGCGGAGCTCTGATGCGGGCGCATCAGTGAGCGCCCGCATCAGAGCTTCCCATAGCCCACAGTGAAGCAAGCGGCCGGAGCCGCTTGTTTCACTGTGTGAACTGACAGGTCTTTCTGCGGCCGGAATTCACTGAATTCCGGCCGCAGAAAACTGACGTGTCAGTTATTTCCGGCGGTGTATGGGATCCCAGCTGGAGCACACACGATGTGTATATGCTCCGGCCGGGATCCCATTGAAAATAAGGCTATGTTCCACCCCTCAAAACTACGGCCGTAGTTTTACGTAGTGTGAACATAGCCTTATAGTGCAGGAGGAGCTGAGCAAATTGATTATAGTTTTGAAGGAAAAGTTCCAGGATAACTTTTCTTTTTTTTTTAATGTAAATCTTTGCTTATTCTTAGCTAAGCAGTCAAGTGGGCTCCTGCTGAGTGATTGACAGCTCTCTATTATATCTAATTATACACAGGATATCGCATTAGTTACTGATGTACATCCACACAACACAGTGAACGGAGACAACCTCTAGTCTAACATGATCATCTCTAAGTAAAACCATGCTGGATTTGGATCCACCAAGCTGTATATTCTTAGTTGATCCATTATCTTTTTTTTTTTTTTTTTTTTTTTTTTCAAGTACTGTGTCCATTGTTTTTACTACTACAGATGTCAGACTAACTGGCCTGTAGTTACTGGGCTCTTCTCTACTACCCTTCTTGTGAATAGGTATAACATTGACTGTCCTCCAATCATCAGGAATATTTCCTTTTAGGAGGGAATGGTGATACAGATCTGTAAAAGGGGCAGCAATCGTAGATCTGAGTTCTTTAAGAACCCTGGAGTGGACGTCCTCTGGACCCATCGCCTTATTCAACTTCAAATGGGTATTTTTTTCTGAAACATCAGCCTCAATGCATTGCCTATTCACTGATGATCAGCCAAAATCTAATTACCTCCTCTAAGGTGTAAAGAAAAAAAATACTCATTCATACATGTGCAAATGAGGCATCTCCACCTCCACAGGCAGCATGTAAAGCCTGTGACCTCACCCCCTGCAGAGAATATTGTGACTCTAAATATCCCCCTGATGCCCATGGTCCAACTGAAGTCCTAAAATCAAGGATAAAAATAGGACACATGAGAACCTTTTGCAGCAGCTATATTTGTACAGTGTATTTTTGCCTTAGCTGTTGAAAGTAATGGGAAAAAAGTGAAAGTTCTGGTCATATGTAAATCCTTATTCTCATAAAGGGCCAGGAAACTAACGAGCTGGATCATATAAAGCTTCAACTTTTTAAAGGAGTGCGTTGAGCGCTTGGACTGCAGTTCTCTCTACTTATTCCCCATTTCAAAGAGCATTTCTTAAAAGAAAAAAGACTTCTTTTTATTCCTTTAAGCATAGAGCCATTTATTATAAAAAAAAATGTAGTTTTTAAAGTGTCACTATTAAAAAAAAAATCTTTTGACATGTCACAGAGACGTGTCAAAAGTTTTCATGGGTCAGAGTACTCAGACCAGGGCCGTTTTAATACATTGGTGGGCCCAGTGCACAGCCCTCAAGAGTGGGCCCCCCCTTCCCTTTCGGCACATTGTATAATGTACTAAATTTGCCCCCACACTGTATCAAGAGCCCCAATACATACAGTAGTTACCTTATAACACTATTTCCACCATACAGTGATTACATATTACATAAAAACTGCACTGAACAAAACAGAAAGATATCACCAATGATACCATTACATAATACCGCCACATCATGACCCCTAACACTACAACCCTATAACAGAGTGTAGTTACATCCAGTGACTCACCGGGGGCGTCTTCTCTGATCAGTCTGTCACCTTTTCTTTTTCTCTCCATCCAGCCTGGGCCACCTTGAAGTCTTCTCCTGGCTGTGAATCTTCTCTCCAGAATCTGCCAGACAAATATTTTAGGCTCCAACACATACAGTAGTTAGGTCCCTTGTACCCCTATACAGTAGTTACACCCCTCTGTACCCCTACATAGTTACACCCCTCTGTGCCTCCATAGTTTTAAGGTGTCCCTGTAGTATATAGCCCCTCATGTGCTCCTCCAGTTATATACAGCCCCCCTGTGCTCTCCCCCATAGTATATAGACCCCTGTGCTCTCCCACAATAGTATATAGCCCCCCTGTGCTCTCCACCAATAGTATATAGCCCCCCTGTGCTCTCCAATAGTATATAGACCCCTATGCTCTCCCACAATAGTATATAGCCCCCCTGTGCTCTCCCCCAATAGTATATAGCCCCCCCTGTGCTCCCCCCAAATAGTATATAGCCCCCTGTGCTCTCCCCAATAGTATATAGCCCCCCTGTGCTCTCCATAATATATAGCCCCCCTGTGCTCTCCCCCATAGTATATAGACCCCTGTGCTCCTCAATAGTATATAGCTCCCTGTGCTCCCCAATAGTATATAGCTCCCCTGTGCTCCCCAATAGTATATAGCCCCCTGTGCTCCCCAATAGTATATAGCTCCCCTGTGCTCCCCCATAGTATATAGCCCCTGTGCTCCCCCATAGTATATAGCTCCCCTGTGCTCCCCCATAGTATATAGCCCCCTGTGCTCCCCCATAGTATATAGCCCCCTGTGCTCCCCCATTGTATATAGCTCCCTGTGCTCCCCAGTAGTATATAGCCCCCTGTGCTCCCCAGTAGTATATAGCCCCCTGTGCTCCCCCATAGTATATAGCCCCCTGTGCTCCCCCATAGTATATAGCCCCCTGTGCTCCCCAGTAGTATATAGCTCCCTGTGCTCCCCAGTAGTATATAGCCCCCTGTGCTCCCCCATAGTATATAGCCCCCTGTGCTCCCCCATAGTATAAAGCCCCCTGTGCTCCCCCATAGTATATAGCTCCCCTGTGCTCCCCCATAGTATATAGCCCCCTGTCCTCCCTCATAGTATATAGCCCCCTGTCCTCCCCCATAGTATATAGCCCCCTGTGCCCCCCATAGTATATAGAACCCTGTGCCCCCCCATAGTATATAGCTCCCCTGTGCTCCCCCATAGTATATAGCCCCCTGTGCTCCCCAATAGTATATAGCTCCCCCTCCCATATAACATTGAAAAAAACAAACACTTTTACTCACCTAGGTCCACGCGTTCCTCTTCTCTTCCCTCTTGTGGCCGCACTTCCTGCGGTCACAAGAGGCTGCACTCCCCTTACCCTCGCGCCGACGCTCCAGTGACGTCGGGCGCTAGAGGGAGAGTGCGGCCTCTTGTGACCGCAGGAAGTGTGGCCACAAGAGTGACTGACAGGGAGGGAGCCAATGGCTCTCTCTCTGTCAGTGCCGCAGCAGCAGCAGGCGGGGGCAGCGGCGAACGCCGGGGTGGCCCTGCAGGGGGCGCCATGGAGGGGTAAGTAGATTACCCATCCATGGCGCTCCCCCCTGACAGGCTGGTGGCCGCAGCCCTGTGCGACCGCATTGGTCGCACATAGCAACGGCCGGCCTGCTCGGGGGGGCCCCTTTAACCAGTGGGCCCGGTGCACGTGCACCATGTGCCCTCTGGTTAAAGCGGCCCTGACTCAGACGTGTACCGACCGAGAGAACAAGCCAGGAGTAGAGATGATCGAACATCGGAAAATCTTAGGTTCTATAGAACTCGAACCTTGTCAAACCTTCCACATTTGATTCCCGATGCCGTCCCGGTCCGTGGGGAAGGAGGAGACAGCCCGGGATTCAGCCTATTACCTAGGCTGAATCCCGGAATTCCAGGCAGTACCCGGGCTGTCTCCTCCTTCCCTACGGACCAGGAAGGCATCAGGAATCAAATGCGGAAGGTTTGACAAGGTTCGAGTTCTATAGAACCTAAGATTTTCCGATGTTCGATCATCTCTAGCCAGGAGAAGGCCGCACTAAGCTTGGTCCTCTCCTCGCTCTGTCACTTGATGAGTTGGGCTCATAGTCTAAGTCTATGGAGCCCGACTCTTTTCTTTTCCAAAATTTTTTATAATGACAGGTACACTTTTAATTAATTTTTGTTGATCAATGCAACCATTTATGGAACTATAGTTCCATACATAACCAACAGTAGAGTAGAACCAAGTAACTACAGACCAGTTAGTGTGACATCTGTAGTAGTAAGTTGATGGAAACACCTCTAAAAATCATCCCCTAAAAATTAACAACTTGATGGATCCAAACCAGCGTGGTTGTACTGTGGGAAAATCATTTCATGTCCTGCAAAAAGTAGTGTATTCTTATTAGAGATGATTGAACAGTGCTAATTTTCAGGCTTGTACGAACTCGAACCATCGGTATTTGACTCTCACAGTCTTCCCGTTCCGAGGGGAAGGTGGAGACAGCCCGAGTCCCGCCTAGAAAATAGGGATACAGCCTGGGCCATAGGTTGTATTCCTGTTTTCCAGGTGGGACTCAGGCTGTCTCCACCTTCCCCTCGGAACGGGAAGACTGTGGGAGTCAAATACCGATGGTTCGAGTTCGTACAAACCTGAAAATTAGCGCTGTTCAATCATCTCTAATTCTCATCAGTCTGACACAGTGCTCTCTGCTGCCACCTCTGTCCATGTCGGGAATTATTCAGAGCAGTAGCAAATCCCCATAGAAAACCTTTTCTGCTCTGGACAGTTCCTGTCCTGGACAGAGGTGGCAGCAGTAGAAGTTATTCACAAATCTGTATAACTTTATGACACCAAATGATTTTAAAACAGAGGTATGTCCAATGCGAGTCACTAAAGGCAAGTGTCAGGTACAGATACTAAAAGTCCATTTACACTGAAAGATTATCTGCCAAAGATTTGAAGCCAAAGCCAGGAATAGATTTAAAAAGAGAAGAAAAGCTGTCCTTTATGACCTGATCTCTGTTTGTAGCCTGTTTTTGGCTTTGGCTTCAAATCTTTGGCAGATAATCTGTCAGATAATCTTTCTGTGTAAATAAACCTCTTAGCTTCTGAGCCCCCTATATATTTCTCCACTGCGATCAATATGTTTTGTTATGTCTGTCTTGTCAAAAGTTAGTTTATATGACAGTGACTCATTAAATTAGTTCCTTTTTCTCAAAATGGTTTGTAACGCCACCACCCCTAAACTAACCCAGATGGTTACAACGAGTAGGAATATATCAGAGGTGATAAAACTAGTCATATCTATTCATTGTGTTAGTGTCTTCTTCTCTGTGCCGTGTTGTTCCTTATACAATCCCTGCACGCTATATTACTGCAGTTTGTCCTTTGTGCAGATGACATAAACACAACTATAATAACATCCTTCAGTCTGACAGAATTGTCCACAGAGGATCTGGCATCAAGAAGGAGCAGGCATAACCAGAGTCCCATGAGATCCAGACAGTGTTAATACCTAGGCTTCCTTTCTGCCTTACTGAGCCTGCATGTATCCAGCACCCAACCATAACTCCTTTAAAGAAAGTTGTGACATTACACAGCAGCCACTATTCATGTGTTTCTGCCAGTTTCGTGTGGGCATAAAGCACATGCTCAATGGCATATGGAGTATATTTGTGATAACTAAAATATGTGAAGGATGTGTAATACATGACTGATGGAAATCAGTTCTAAGAGGAAAAAAAAAAAAGTGCAATATTATTTGGTACCACTAGATGCCGCTGTGGATCATAGACTATAAATAGAGTGGTAGAATCTGACAGATTATTGAAGCCAAAGCCAGGAACAGACTATAAACAGAGAACAGGTCATGAAGGAAAGACTGAGATTTCTCCTCTTTTCAAAACCATTCCTGGCTTTGGCTTCAATAATCTGTCAGATAAATCTGTCTGTGTAAAAGGACCCTAAGATTGCAGACTGATTGAATGTATGTTTCACTGAAATCTGCTGTGAGCTCTGCATGTAGTGTCTCTCTGGGCTAAGTGGGACTGTGCTACAAGAATACAGAGCTATACCTATAGAAGTCCCTGGCCACTGTAACTAGAGCTGTGAGGTCTTCAGTAGAGATGATTGAACAGCGCTAATTTTCGGGTTCGTTCGAACTCGAACCATCAGCATTTGACTCCCGCTGCCTTCCCGTTTCGTGGGGAAGGTGGAGACAGCCCGAGTACCACCTGGAAAACAGCGCCCTATGCTGTATCCCTGTTTTCCAGGCGGTACTCGGGCTGTCTCCACCTTCCCCACGGAACGGGAAGGCAGCGGGAGTCAAATGCTGATGGTTCGAATTCGAACGAACCTGAAAATTAGCGCTGTTCGATCATCTCTATTCTTCAGGCCATGGGAGAGTAAAAAGCTCCTCGCCCCTCTTTCAATACTTCTTACATACAAAGACCTTGTAAGAGTAGGCCAGCAGGATCAGTGAGGCACCTGGAGGGCAGAGATAGAAGGGAACCTGTGGTAGTGGATAGCAGGGACAATAAGACATCTGGTGGAAGGGGAGCAGCAGAGACAGTAAGGGCCGTATTACATGGCGGATGACTTGGTGTAAGCAAGTGCCGATCGGCATTTGCTTACTGAGCCCATATACAGCCCGATAATCGTGTAGCAAGGGGTACACAGACATTGGACATCCAGCTAGCAGGACATCAGGGCGCGTGGAGACAGTCATCAGCCGGCAGCCGCACATCACTATTACACGTAGCAATGCATGCCTGGAGGCCGATGATGTTAGGTTAGGACCTAAAGACACGATCAGCCGATGATTGTTATTATCTGCTGATCATTGTCTTTATTATACGGAGCGATGGTCTGCAAAATCAGGCCAATTCAGCAGATTATCACTGTGTTTAATAAACGATCAGCTGATAAAACAATCATCGACTGATTATTTACATTAGTGATTGGGCCATGTAATACAGCCCTAAGGCACCCAATAGGTAAGGACAGTAGGGATAGTGAGGCACCTAATGGTAGGGACAGTCAGAGCTGTAGGGGTGACTGAGCCAGCCATTAGTGATTGGGCCATGTAATGCAGCCCTAAGGCACCCAATAGGTAAGGACAGTAGGGATAGTGAGGCACCTAATGGTAGGGACAGTCAGAGCTGTAGGGGTGACTGAGCCAGCGATTGAAGCAGCGATTGAAGCAGCTGGGTGCCATCCCTGTTAGTCAACCTAAATTTGTGAGACCATTTGTGCCCATTTATATCCCCTATTATAAATAATTGTGACAACAATGTGGCATATTCACTGTCCAGCCTTTTCATATTTAACCACAAGATGGCATCATGGAACTCTAAAATGTAAAGTTCTCTAACGTCAAAATGTGAATCCACGTCTAATAAACTTCGCCATAAACTACTATCACCTGCACTGTACACAGATAGGCTGGTAAACTATTATTCCAAGTAAGATGTGACTGTAAAGACAAGATGTATAAGATACAAGATTCTCATTAACATAAATCATAACCTTTTATTTCATTTCAAATGTAACACATTGAGGCTTTCATCAGAAATCACATTTTTTACAGACAAATAAATTAAAAGTAAATCTCCTTATTGCGCTCTGATTATAAGACATTCAACAGGAACTTGTTTTTCTGACTGGGATCAAATAAATATCAGCTATAAAGTGATGATTCTGTATCTGTACATACACTTATTTGTGTGCCGACCTCATCTAGTATAAATGCATTTACTGTATTAAAATAAATAAAAAGGGAGGGGTTACTTTACAACAGAGGATGGAATGAAACATATATAGTTTGTCTAATAACCAATTTGGCCACTCAGTGAAACCCAGCAGAAGGCAGACAGCGCCGTACACTGTATAGTGGCCAAGCTGGCTTACTGCAGCACAGATGTCCTGGTCTGAGATGCCATTGGTTATTAACAATGGGTGTTAAGATGAGATTCCTATAAACAAATGAGCTAGTTAATAAATATAATCGGCCAGTTCATTGTCTAAATCTCCTGAGTGTCTGACACCGAACCTAATAGTACAAAATTATTTAATTTATGAAAACAGAACATCTCAAGTAAAGATTCCAACAGGACGCTTTTTCAAAAATAGAGCTCTACAAAGCACAGAGCTAGCTTATATTACTAATATTAGATTCCTGTCTATGCATGAATTCACAGTTTTAAGATTCAGCTCTGCAAATAGCGATGTTCTCAGCACCATAGATACTAAACTGTGCAAAATATTCAGGACCCACCAAGTCACCTTGGAAACTGTCACCTGGATTTCCTACTGATGATATGACTGCTGTGAAAGACGACCGGTGGGGAAAGAGTTAAAGGACCTTCCACAGCCCAGAGTCATCCATGCCTAACCCTTTTTTTTTTTGCCTTTACTACTTATATCTCCTTTTGCCCTTTTTGGAATAATATGTGATCATAAAGACAGAGACAATGAATACAAAAGACATAAAAGCCACAAAAGCAAACAAATATTTTCTAGTCTGAAACATGTGACAGTCTGTGCATTCAAAAACCTCCTCAGGACAGGGGGCCGGAGTGGTATCCGCACTTGGGAATCCATTACTATCTATGATTCTTCTGTACACAGTCTTTGAATCTTTGGCCTCGTATTTATTGGCAACATATTTGAACATGCCGGACTGGGGATCCATCTTGTCAGTGAAGGAATAAACAAAATACCCACGAAGATCAACTCCATCTATCAGGGTGGCTGAAAGAGATAAATAATATATCTGTTTATAAGGATCTATAAGGGTAAAGGATAAAGATGAGCGGACCTCAAGCACACTGAGGAACATCTGAACCGAACGCTCTGTATTTAATTATAGTTGGATGCAGCCCTACGGCTGCCTGGAAAACATGAATACAGCCATAGGCCATAGGTTGTATCCATGATTTTCATGACTCCCTAGGGCTGCATCCAACTTCTTCAGCCACTGGTAATAAAATACAGAGCGTTCAGGTTCGGACGAACCCGAGTGTGCTCAACGTTTGCTCATTTCTAGGAAAGAAGTTGTAAAGTAACAGATCTGTACTGTAGGATGATTGAACTGTTACACAGTAGAGAAAATCCCTTATACTCCATTGTCTCAAACCCTTCTATCCCCTCTTGTCCAAAATAAGCACCATCACATCTTCTTCACAGCCCTCGCTGCCATCATTTAATGGGTACCCAATTGAGCGATCCTTCACTGGACAGTGGTGTATATCATTGCTACATGATGTCTGCTATACTTCTCATTGGAGCCATGTTATTGTATGTCATTTGTTTGTTATTGCTGAGACTGTTATCCTGTTTTCATCCCCTGATGAATCACATTACCAAGTGATGAGAAACATGTAGGAAAGTGCTTTTCTTTTTTAAGGCGACGCCGACAGGTATTTTCTTAAAAGCCACAATTTGCTGTTTGGGGGCATTATTGTTTTGTCTACTAAGATTCAGTGTGTCCCATTCCAAGGTTTGTGAGCCCTTGTTCTCTATATTCTTTGTATATCTATGTATATATTGCATGTTTCCTTTCCTCCCACAACCACATTCCCTTCTTTCTCTTTTTCTTTATTTACCCTTTGGCCTTCCACCAACCCCCTCCCCCTTTTCCATTCCCCCCCCCCCCCCCCGACTCCTCCTTTTTCTCTTCCCTTATTTTCTTCCTCCCTTCCTCCCTGCACTTCCTATACAAATATCATTGACTGCCCTCTACTGTCCCCTGGAGCCAGAAGTCAGCAGTACCCCACTGTGCATAGTGTAGTACAATGCTATAATACAACAAATAACTTCGGTGGAATAAGAGCATACCCTTTAAAGCTTCATTGATATAATTATGAATATAATAGATCCTCAGTTTATCATCCAGTTTTCCATCATCAATTCCATTTCCCAGGACATATACTGGGACATCTCCGTACTTAGATTTTATCCAGTTTAATATTTTTCTTAGCCCCCAAGGAACCACGGCATACTTGTGCGGGGAATGTAGGAACGTACTATCAGTGATAAACTGAACTTCAAGTCGATAATCATATCTCACGGTATCTTCCATCTCCCAGTGCACAAGTTCTGTAGTATAATGGGTTAATGCAAAAAAATCAAAGGTCCCTTTGATCAACTGCTTTTCATTTTCTGTAAAATGAGGTAAATGAAAGTCAAACACTCCATGACTGTTCCTCTGGCTTAACCATTCCCGCATTACTTTTGGATAGTCTCCACTGAGAAATATGGGATCTGCCAGTCGGCCGATCTCAAACTCTAAGACTCTCTCACTTGTGTTGTTATCGCTTCGAGAGAAAGGAGAAGCAGGTTCCACCCAGTCGGCGTGCAGAGCCAAGGAGATCCTTCCTTTTTGTGACTTTCGGAATTCTTTGTCATACAGATGCCAGGCTAACGCATGGGCCTTTAGAAGGTTGTGCCCCGATATTGAGGTTAGGTTCCTCACTGGGGGCTCATGCATTGTTATCCAGATGGCCACAAAGTTTCCAAGTTCTTTGAAGCACAGCCTGGCATATTCAACAAACGCATTAACAGTGTGTATGTAGTCCCATCCTCCCATTTTGAAGAACTTTAAAGGCATGCCTTGGTGCTCCGCCATGGGCTGCCACAAAGCGACTACCGGAGTGATGTTAACTCGAACAAGCTCACTCACAAAACACTGATAATAGTGTAATATGCTGTGATTGATCTGGGAAATGTTCCCATGAAGGACGATAGAACTCCATTTCAGTGCAAAGTAAAAATGGTTAATGTGGGTTGAGCGTAGCATAGATATCTGAAGCCTTATGGAAGCATAGTCGGCACAATGGGTTTTTCTTTTTGGCATTCTCAGACCCTCCACCTTCGTAAGTCCCTTCGTCTTATTCATGTCCCATACATACACGCTTCGGTCATTGAACTGGGCTGGTATGGTGTCAATCTGCCACAAAAAAAACACATATAAACGTGCATAAAACAGAACAGAGGATATAATATTACATAGGTTATCTTTCTAGAACTTCTTATATAAAAACTGCTAAGAGTGATCATGGTTCTTACATACAATTGTAATGACTTGTGTCTATTATTGGAATTTAGGCATAAAATAAAAAGCACTCCATCTGCGGGGAACTTTAAGGAAGGTAAGTACTTAATGTTCAGGTGTATACTCACCTGTCCAAGTTATGTTGGTCACAATTATCACGAACACCTTGGTGAGTGTTGGTTAGAAGACTTGCTGTGGCACCTTTTGCTAGTAGAACAATATCAGTCAGGCTTCTGGGAGAGCTAAATTCTTATTTCCAGGTGAAGGAAGAAGGTGTGAGGTTTTGAACTAACACTAGTCTATAGTTTTAGTTATCCAATGTAAAGAATACGTCTATGTGTATAAAGTAATAATAAAATCAAACTTTTTGTTTTATGTCGCAAGAACAACGCATTTCATGTTCCCCCAACACAATGAACCTAATGAAGCCTTGCTTTTTCTTCCTTCACCTGGCAAAAGGCATTCAGTTAGCCAGACATCCTGACCAGAATTGGCAAAACAATGCCACAAGAGGAGGTTAGGTAGATAGTGGACATACTGTATTTGTAATACAATACTGTTACAGGGAAATCTGCCAGCTCTATACCATGCCCAGAGATGCAGACAAGGGCAGAGTATTCCAATCTTAAGTGTCATAGAGGTGGTGCAGAGCCACCCCATGCACGCCCCCATGGAGGAAGAAAGCACGCATGCTTTGGCTCAGCACTGCCTCCTTGACACGTGAGCTCCGAGCATGAAATAGAGTTGACAGATTCACTTTAAAATGCTAAAAGCCAATACAACCATTTCTAAAATGAGTGTCCCTGACATAAGCACTCCCAACAGTGGGACGATATCCTAAGGGCCCTATTCCACCAGACGATTATCGTTAGCATAATCGTTAACGATTAACGATCTCAAACGACCGCTATTGCGAAAGACCTGAAAACGTTCACTCATTTCCATGGAACGATAATCGTTACTTATGATCGTAATTGCGATCGTTTCGTCTTCCGTATTTCTTCGCTATTGTGTTCGTATCTATTGCGAACGACCGAACGATGTCTTATTCAATGCGAACGATTTGCGAACGTTTTGCGAACGAGCAACGATAAAAATAGGTCCAGGTCTTAAAAAACGATCAACGATTTCTCGTTCGGTCGTTAATCGTTAACTGCATTTCAACCGAACGATTATCGTTTAGATTCGAACGATTTAACGATAATCTGAACGATAATCGTCCGGTGGAATAGGGCCCTAACTGTAGTCGGATCATCAATGCATCTGCAGTGCTGAGAACATGACTCTTTTTCGAGTGGGAAAACACTTTGAATCTCTATGGCACTGTAATGACAGGGCCGCGGAGATTCAAGCCATCTGTGTTGTTATACAGAACTTTGCAAAATGTAAAACAACCCTATAAACAGATATTTGTATATCTAATAACAGAAACTATCATCAATGATAAAGAGATAGCTTCTCATACCTGTATTGTAGATGCAGTAACTCCCCAAGCAAAGTTACAGGGAAATGTTCCTTGGACAAGTTGATTCTCTTGCAATGGTGGAAATCCATTCTTTTTAATAAGCTGCTGATAAAATAAAGCTGAAGATTTTGGCATTAACTTTTTGTTTTGACTTGCAAAATCAACATAAAATAATCCTCGTCTGATCTTGTACTCTCTGTGCCACTCAAAGCCATCCATAAGAGACCAGGCGGTGTATCCAATGACGTTTACGCCGTCTATTCTGATTGCTGAAAGGGAATAAGAGGGGAGATGTAATTTGATCAATATTCAACTCTTCTTTTTACTACATGAAAACATTACTGTATCTCTGGCGTCCCACACAGTCATTTTTATGTTAATAGGGCAATATTAAAAAAAAAACAAAAAAAAAAAAAATACTTTTGATATGCCCTTCTGATATCAAAAAGGAAATAATCCAACAGCATCCATAGGTCCATATAACCTAGAAAATGATTCCCTTCAAAAAAAGGGATTTCCCAAAAAATTCTTATTTGGAAGGGTTCCATGACAATAAACTCATAACAAAGGGCTCCCTGTATGCATTGGGGGAACCTGAAACTGGAGGACCTGTTTCATGCGTCCCCCATCTCTTCATCAATCCCCTCCTTGGTTGAACTTGATGAATGTGTCTTTTTTATCTATTTTTAACTATCCTGTGTAACTATAAGATGTGATCAGCCAACAAATAAAAGATTTCTTGTTCATCAGAAAACCAATAGCCCTTTTACGAGCTCATTTATTGATCATAAGTATTCCTGCCTGATCATAATTGTCCCATGTAAAAGAACCCTAAGAAATGCTCTTTGTAACCACTTTCTGCACTAGCCAAAAGATGAGAATCCTGAACAGAAGACCCTCCTCTAGGAACTAAGAATCCCATAATAAGCTACCATGCATGAAAATGGCTACAATCACACAGGTTCCACAATTTCTTGTTTGCCACAGACTACACTATTCTTGTCAAAGATACTAAGATCACAACAGAAACCTGATAGACCTCAATGTCTCAATGTCTCACCCACTTAGTATTTTGCGGTTATTTGCATCCGTCATGATTTATTGGTACTGTATTTATTCAAAAGGGCCTTGGCTAGTGTGCAAAAAAGCAATAATGCTAGTGTGAACAAAGACAAAAACAACCAATACATTGCATATGTGTATTTTTTAAAGCAAATGTACCAGTAGTACATCGCTTTAAGTCTTTTATTATGAATAGACCTTTTTTGGAACCGCGGCCCTTTCCCCAGCACGGCGTTGGTATATTCCCAAGCACCGACCCGGCACGAAGCACTGGAGGCAGGCAGGCCACCAGTGTGACAATCTTGCCTCTGTGACGCAGCTCCATTAAAATCAATGGAGCAGCGTCACAGAGGGGGTTTTGAGACACTGCGGGACGGCGGGTCCGCCCCCAAAGCTTCATGCCAGGACAGTGCTTGGGAATGTACCGGCACCATGCTCAGGAACCGGGCGGTGGTTTAAAAAATGGACTGTGGCACCAGCATCCCCATGCCGGTCTATTCATGTAAAAAAAGGACACAAAGCAATGTTCCACTGGTACATTCGCTTTAAATGATTCCTTTACATCTACATTTAACATACCCTTTAAAGTCTCCATGACAAACGTCTTGAGATAATACATATACTTTGCATCTTCACGCTTGGTAAAGGCTGCAATAAGCCAGCTGTTCTCCACAATAAATATTGGGGGCTGGTTGTACTCCTTGCTTATCCAGTAGAGGAGCATCCTCAGAGATAAGGATTCCATTTGTCGGAACTTCATATCTGGGTCCAACATTTGAAAACTCAATATGGGCCCAAAGGAAAGAGCAAAAAAGTCGGCTGTTCCTTGATTGATCCTCTTCTCCTCTTCATTAAACTCAGGCAGAAGAGAAGATAGATTGTGCTTCATGGATTGAGGATAATCGCCATCAATAAATATGGGCCTAGCAAACCATCCCAGGACAAAATCAAGCGATTTCCTAGATTCTTGGAAGCAGTGTTCCGTCATATTGATTGGATCTATCCAGTGAGAAGCCAGAGCTATAGACACTTGACCTTTCTGTAGGGGGCGGAATTCTGTGTCATAGAGATGCCATACACGAGCATGAGCCTATAAAGGGAAAAACATACAAAATTAAAATTTACAACATAGCTCATAAACCTATCCAAAGGGAATTTTTTTTTACTAGACATACCATTTAAAAGTGAATACTACTACATGTTACTATACGTCAATATTTATGTCTATTTAGCCTGTAGAAGTATCGATAGCTGCTAGCTTACTTATTACTTAGTAATACAATAAAATAAGCTTTGATGGATGGTTTAAGAATATGCACTTAAAGGGATTTAATATATGCACTTAAAGGGGTTATTCGGTGCTTGAAAACCTTTTGATATTGTGCTGCAGTGATAGCAAAATAATAAAGAGCCTTTCCTTAACTCTCCATGCTCCCCCGATGTCCCCCTGTGGTGTCTCCCAGTTCCCCGCTGACCACTGCTGCCGTCGACACTTCCAGGACAGGCTCGTGAAAGCCTGCTCGACCAATCACTGTTAGTGGTGCTGTCCCACCTCAGTCACTGATTGGCTGACCAGGCTGTCAAGTTCATCACGGAAGTGGCGTGGCTGCGGTAATAGGGGGATGCCACAAGAGGACACTGGGGGAGCACAGAGTAGGCTCTTTATTAGAGGCTCTGTAAATCTCTGCTTATTTGGGGCTAATCGGTCAAGTTGGTGGTTTAACTCTGTAATAGACAGTTGTGCATATAGAAAGTGCTGTCAATGACAGCTTAGGACCTCCCACTTAACTAATTAGCCCAGACTAACCAGAGATTTACATATAAAAGAAGTTATCCTAGGACTTAATCCTCAAAACTTTTTTAATGTAACAGGTTCCCTTTAAAGAAGTGTGAAACTGACCATAAATTGCAAGGACTAAGGGCCCTATTACACGGAACGATTATCGTGCAAAAAATCATTAAATTGTTTGAATTTAAACGATAATCGTTCTGTGTAATTGCAGGCAACGATCAAAAAATCACTTGTATGTCGTTGATTGTTGATTTAGCTCTGAACCTAAAATTATCGCTAATCATTCGCTAATCGTTCGCTGTAATTCCACATTCGTTCACTGAAGTTCTGCATTTGTTCTCTAATCATTCAGTGTAATTGCACATGGTTCATTGTTTTCCTGGGATCAGATGGAGTTAACAATCACAGTAATAATCGCAATGACGATCGTAGTAACGATCGTAACTAACGATTATCGTTCTGTGTAATATGGTGAACGATTTCAGGTTAACGATAAACAATCTTGTTTGCGATTGTTTATCATTAAAAATCGCTCTTTGTAATAGGACCCTAAGATGAGAAGGGCAGCCCGCAACGGCTAAGGTTATCTTGGTTTACCCTAAGGTCGTGAAACAAATATTCGTTATAAATTGCTGTGAAAACAAGAGTACAATAAAGACATTGACCTCGGGTAGTACTAGTTTACAGTATTCAACATCCTCAGCAAGGCATCAATCTAAACGGATTTCACTGCATTAGAATAATGTCTTCTGTCCAGATTTGGAACATTTGTAATTGGATTGAATGGCCGGTATCCTAACACTGAAGAACAGTCTATAACAAACCTGGATGATGGACAAATCCTGCTAAAAGAAGTAATTACTTTCTGCCTTCATCCCTGGACTCTGATGAGTGATCTGCCTGGCAGTCCTTAATCCTACTGGCAAGACAACTAGTCGAGAATTAGTATTTCACAGGGAAAAAATATAATTTTTCTGGGAATCACACTAAGAGATTCTGCAATATTTTGGAAAATTACATACAAAGACTTAAAGTGACTCTGTACCCACAATCTGCCCCCCCCCCCAACCCCTTGTAGTGTCGGATAGCTGCTTTTAATCAAAGATCTTTCCTGGGGTCCGTTCGGTAGGTGATGCAGTTATTGTCCTTAAAAACAACTTTTAAACTTGCAGCTCTGTGTCAAATTGGCGTGGCCCAGAGTGTCTGTGCCCTAAGGTCTGTGCTCTCCGTCCTTCCTCCCTGCCCTCTTCACAGTTAGGAATTAGGATTTGTCATAATCATTGCTTGTCTGAACACTGCACATTAAAACACATCTAGGCCACGCCAGTTTGGCACGGGGCTGCAAGTTTAAAAGTAGAGTTTTAGGAAATAACTGCAAAACCTGCCGAACAGACCCCAGGACAGATCTTGGATTAAAAGCAGCTGTCCGAAGGTACAAATGGTTTGGGGGGTCAGATTGTGGGTACAGAGTCGCTTTAATCTTTTTGTTTCCAGATGCTGGCTGTCAAAAAGAAGGCAAAGGCACCCCCCTCACTCCAAATCATAGAAAGCTAAGAAGGACAGGTGCATATGGCATATACAGTGTGCCAAGAGGAGTTTTTTCATGTCTTAACCCAAGTGGGAATATTTTCTCAACAATACTATAAAAAAATTATTTGCAGTGGCCATATTGCTAGCTATATACATGCATCTTAGCACTGCCTCCCTCACACCTAAGCTCTGAGCATAGTAAAGAGCTGACAATTTTCAAAGAAACACTAATTTGCTGTTTAGGTTATGGTAAACTTGTGTTCATACACAGAAGCAAGTATATAGAAGAAGTTTACATACCGCAGCACTTCACCTTAAAAGCTTCATCTTTATTGTATCCAAAAACACATAACAGGACGTAGAGGAACGCACACTTTCTGCCAACTGTTTCACGCTATCAAGCGCTTTCTCAAGGCATGTGACTATGCCTTGAGAAAGTGCTTTATGGTGCGAAACAGTTGGCAGGGAGAGTGTTTTCCTCTACGTCCTGTTATGTGTTTTTGGATACAATAAAGATGAAGCTTTTAAGGTGAAGTGCCACGGTATGTAAACGTCTTGTATATACTTATGTGGACCTATATGTTAAGCTGAGCGCCCCCTACAGCACTGATGTGATGTGATTGCACACCTGACTGAGCACAAATGCCTGGGATCAGTAGTGCCAGTGAGACAGCTAACTGTGGATACACAGGAGTAAGCAGAGATGTAATGTAAGGTATAGAGAGAGGAATATATATATATATATATATATATATATATATTGTAAGAGAGGCATGGTTTGGGAGCACAGATATCTGCCACTGAAGTGGTTAAACTGTGTCTGGTAAGCCCTGGGTGTGTCTCTGGTAACCAAGGGGTTAACCCAGACACAGGTAAAGCAGGATTGATAGCCTGTTTGTCTGTGTTGGCCATAGCTAACATAGACTGATTGTAAAAATATGTACTGGGACCTGCTTTTTCTGGAGTGAGTGAGGTTGGCAGTGGGACGCTCACTCCACCCGGGCTTCGGTCCTGGGCTTCCATAGCCCACAGCTGGGGGTCATCAGGGCCTTCAAAAGAAGCTCACTGCAGTGCTGAGGTGTGGCCATACCTGGAGAACTGTCTGCTGGAATACTGAAGGTATTGCATGGGCCACACCATACTCTGTTATTTGTACCCGTGGGCTGGATAGCTGGTCCCACGTATAGTCAGGGATTTGTTATGTACTAGTAAGTGCTCAGACGAGCAGGGTTTATTTGTGTTAGAGCCTTTGTTAAGGTCTTACTTTGTGCTAAGTGTGAAATAAAAACACTTAAATCGGACGTTATCCTGTCTGTGTCCCTGCTTACTGCACTGCTACCTAGGATCGACCAGAGCTATTCCCCACATATGGTGGCTCGGAGCGGGCATGGTGCAGTGAAGCATACACTTGTTGCATGTCCTGGCTTTCAACAGCGCTGAAGCAAAAAGCCACAACCATGGAGGAGCTGATTAAGCAGCTGGTTCAGTCCAACTTACAGCAGCAAGAAACTAACAGACTGCTAGCACAGCAGATGACAGCACTAGCGGCTGCACAACAAAAGCTGGGTCCAGCGATGCCGGAGCATGACGCCAGGAGGGAAGTCCGGAAAGCCATGACAAAGATGACGTCCGAGGATGACGTAGAGGCATTCCTGATGGGCTTCGAAAGATTGGCCACCCGCGAAAGGCTGCCACAGCAATACTGGGCTGAAGTGTTGGCACCCTTCCTTATCGCAGAGCCACAGCAGGCATACTTTGACCTAAGCGAGCAGGAAGCCCGGGATTATGCCACGGTGAAAGCAGAGATCTTAGCCCGCTTAGGAGTTAATCTACACCTTCGGGCTCAAAGAGTCCATAGCTGGAGGTACCAAGAGGCGTTACCACCCAGGGCCCAGATGCACCACCTCATCCACCTGGTCCGCAAGTGGCTTCAGCCGGAGACATCAACCCCGGCCCAAATGGTGGAGAAGGTTGTCTTGGACCGCTTTCTGAGGGCCTTGCCGGGGGAGATACAGCAGTGGGTGGGGCATGGGGACCCAACTGATGCTAATGCTCTGGTGGGGATGGTGGAGAGGTACTGGGCTACACAAGCTCTGACAAAGAAGGCCTCTCAGTCCCCGGCCAACCCCAAGCCCCGAAGGCCCATAGTATCTGCCAGTTCCCGGGCCAGATCAAATCCCTATGTTCGGGAGATACCCCAGGGGAGGAGGAGGAGGGAGGCTCCCATCTGTTGGTCCTGCCAGGAGCCTGGCCATATTGCAGCCAATTGCCCCCATGTAACTGAGCCTATGGACTGCAGCTCTGCACGGAGGGTGTACCTTTATGCAGCCCCGGTTTATACGGCTGCCATGCCAGGCTCTGTCGATGAGTGCCACCTATGCCAGGTGACGGTAGCAGGGCGCCAGGTCCTGGCCCTGCTGGACTCTGGAAGTCGGGTGACACTAATTAATGGATCCCATATCGACCCTGGGTCTGTAACGGGCCACACAGTAGGGGTCCTGTGTATTCATGGAGATGTAAAAGTCTATCCCACCGTGGCTGTTGCCATCCAGACCTCCTGTGGAGAGAGACAACATGAGGTAGGGGTTGTCATGAACTTGCCCCATGACCTTATTTTGGGACGGGACTTCCCCTTGTTCTGGACTCTGTGGCGGAGAAATCAAAGGTCGGGGAGCCCACCGCCTAGAGTACCCCCCAAACAGAAAAGACAAGACCTAGACCCTGAGTCCAATGACCCAGACTCTGGGGTACCTGCCGTAGGGGTGACCTGTGAAGAAAATAATGTTAATTCTGTATTTCCCCTAGAGGTAATGGCAGGTGAGACTGAGGAGTCAGTGACCGGGCCACATTAGTCGGATTTGGAGGTATCCCGTGACAACTTTGGCACCGCCCAGCTCCAGGACCCCACACTGGTCCGGGCCAGGGAAAATGTTGTGGTAGTGAATGGGGTGCCACAGCACGCCAATGCTGATCAAATATTTCCCCACTTTATGGTTGACCAAGACCTACTATACCGAGTTGATAAGTTGCGGGGTGAGACCTGTGAGCAATTGCTGGTACCACAGCCTTATCGCCAAACGGTTCTGATGTTGGCTCATAAACATGTGCTTGGTGGACACCTAGGGACCACAAAAACGTTGGATCGCATCTTGCAGCGATTCTATTGGCCAGGGGTATACGGTGAGGTTAAACGTTACTGTGAGTCGTGCCCCGAATGTCAATTGCATGCACCCATGGGACATTTTCGAAATCCGCTGGTACCTCTACCCATCATCGAGGTCCCATTTGAAAGGATCGCCATGGACTTGGTAGGTCCATTGGTTAGGTCTGCTCGGGGGCACCAGCATATACTGGTAGTAATGGACTATGCTACCCGTTATCCTGAGGCCATCCCACTGCGGCACACATCGGCAAAGCTGATAGCCAAGGAGCTATTTGCCATGTTTTGCCGAGTGGGACTACCCAAGGAAATCCTTACGGATCAGGGTACCCCTTTCATGTCCAAAGTCACCAAGGAACTGTGTAAACTCTTCAACATAAAACAGCTACGCACGTCTGTATACCATCCTCAGACAGACGGACTAGTAGAAAGGTTTAATAAAACCTTGAAGAGCATGCTGAAAAAGGTGGTGGACAAGGATGGGAGGGACTGGGATGTAATGTTACCCTATTTAATGTTTGCCATTCGGGAGGTACCACAGGCCTCTACTGGGTTTTCTCCCTTTGAGTTGATCTATGGTAGACATCCCAGAGGCCTGTTGGATATTGCAAAGGAGACTTGGGAGCAGGAACCCACCCCCCACAAAAGTATTATAGACCACATTGCTGGTATGCAGGACAGAATGGCGGCCATTATGCCCATTGTTAAGGAGCACATGGAGGCTGCTCAAAGGGCTCAAAGCCGGGTCTACAACAGGTCCGCCACAGTAAGGACCTTTAACCCGGGCGACCGGGTTTTGGTTCTAATTCCCACAGTGGAAAGCAAATTTTTTGCCAAGTGGCAGGGACCCTATGAGATAATCGAGAAGGTGGGGGAAGTTAACTATAGGGTACGTCAGCCTGGTAGGAGGAAGCCTGAGCAGGTGTACCATGTCAATTTGCTGAAAGCTTGGAAGGACAGGGAGAGTCTGCTTACAGAAAGGTCTCCAGCTAATCTCCCTTCTGTACTACCCCCTAAGGCTACAGTTAAGCCTGCAGTGGCCGGTGCAGATGTGACAATTTCTGAAACCCTCACAAAAGGACAACGCCAAGAGGCTAGGGAATTTGTAGCCAGGAATACAGACGTGTTTTCGGAATTACCTGGGCACACGTCTGTAATCAAGCATGACATTGTCACAGAGCCAGGGGTAAAAATCCGTCTAAGACCATACCGAGTCCCTGAGGCACGTCGGCAGGCCATTGCAGAGGAGGTACGGAACATGCTACAGTTAGGCGTCATAGAAGAGTCCAAAAGTGAATGGGCCAGTCCCATTGTTCTGATTCCCAAACCAGATGGGACTCTTCGTTTTTGTAACGATTTTAGAAAGTTAAACGAAGTTTCAAAATTTGACGCCTATCCCATGCCGCGTGTAGACGAGCTTATTGAAAGACTGGGAAGCGCTCGGTATTTCACTACGCTCGATCTCACCAAGGGATACTGGCAAGTACCCCTGACGGAGAGCGCTAAAGAAAAGACAGCCTTCATCACCCCTGAGGGTCTTTTTCACTATGTCGTGTTACCGTTCGGACTTCACGGGGCCCCCGCGACGTTCCAACGCCTAATGGACATAGTGCTGAAGCCTCACAGGAGATACGCATCAGCATATCTGGATGATATTATCATCTTCAGCTATGGCTGGGAGAGTCACTTGGCCAAAGTACAAGCCGTAGTGGACTCTCTAAGGGCAGCTGGCCTCACTGCAAACCCCAAGAAGTGTGCTGTTGGGATGGAGGAGACACGCTACTTGGGGTATGTGATCGGACGAGGTGTAATTAAGCCCCAGGTCAACAAGGTTGATGCTATCCAGGGATGGCCTCAACCTGTGAGCACCAAACAGGTCAGGGCATTCTTGGGCATTGTTGGGTATTACAGGCGGTTTATTCCCAACTTCGCCACAGTGTCCGCTCCCCTGACCGACCTTTTGAAAGGAAAAGGGTCAGTCATGGTGCGGTGGAATGCCGAAGCAGAAAGCGCTTTTCAGGCCTTGAAGATGGCGTTGTGTGGATCCCCCGTCCTCATTACGCCAAGCTTCAAGAAAGAATTTATTGTGCAGACGGATGCGTCAGAGGTAGGGCTGGGAGCTGTTCTGTCACAGGAGGTGAACGGAGAGGAGCATCCCGTTACCTACCTGAGCAGAAAACTCACACCAGCCGAGAAAAATTACAGCATCGTAGAAAGGGAATGTCTGGCGATAAAGTGGGCCTTAGAGGCACTAAGATATTACTTGTTGGGGCGACGGTTCCGTCTGATAACTGACCACTCACCCCTCACTTGGATGAGTAGGTCCAAAGAGAGAAATGCAAGAGTCACAAGGTGGTTCTTGTCTCTGCAAAATTTTAGTTTTTCAGTGGAGCATTGAGCCGGGAGACTGCAAGGCAACGCGGATGCCTTGTACCGGACCCATTGTTTGATGTCAGGAGTTTGCCCCAGTGGGTCTAAACTGAGGGGGAGGGAATGTAAGAGAGGCATGGTTTGGGAGCACAGATATCTGCCACTGAAGTGGTTAAACTGTGTCTGGTAAGCCCTGGGTGTGTCTCTGGTAACTAAGGGGTTAACCCAGACACAGGTAAAGCAGGATTGATAGCCTGTTTGTGTTGGCCATAGCTAACATAGACTGATTGTAAAAATATGTACTGGGACCTGCTTTTTCTGGAGTGAGTGAGGTTGGCAGTGGGACGCTCACTCCACCCGGGCTTCGGTCCTGGGCTTCCATAGCCCACAGCTGGGGGTCATCAGGGCCTTCAAAAGAAGCTCACTGCAGTGCTGAGTGTGGCCATACCTGGAGAACTGTCTGCTGGAATACTGAAGGTATTGCATGGGCCACACCATATTTTGTTATTTATACCCGTGGGCTGGATAGCGGGTCCCACGTATAGTCAGGGATTGGTTATGTACTAGTAAGTGCTCAGCCGAGCAGGGTTTTATTTGTGTTAGAGCCTTTGTTAAGGTCTTACTTTGTGCTAAGTGTGAAATAAAAACACTTAAATCGGACGTTATCCTGTCTGTGTCCCTGCTTACTGCACTGCTACCTAGGATCGACCAGAGCTATTCCCCACAATATATATATATATATATATATATATATATATATATATATATATATATATATACTTTATTTATTTATTTTTTTTGCATGACTTCATGCTTACAAATTGTATTTTATGCACTTTAGTCATTCCATGACAGCTAAGTATAAGATTAACTTAAATTAAAGAGAGTTCAGCACATGGTCAGATTCAGCCTTGCACACGGATAGTGTTCAAAGGGCACCTTGTCTGGTAAAATGCCATATTTCTAGATATTTTATGCGTTAAAAACAAGCCATTCAACATTATGACTTTAACCTTCTGTCTAGACAAAATGAAAGTTACAGTGTCGGAGGTCCAGTAACTTCTAAGAACATTATTAGGACAATCAGATATAGTGATTCGATTTGTACTGACAACCTTTTGGTGAATACAAGCGATGGGCGCCAAGAAGCAGAAAGGGAAATTAACTATATCACTATATAAACATAGCAAAATAAAAAGACAACGGTCAGGAAACACTGCGGACCTGGCCTGCACTACGATTGGGTATCTGTAGTGCTCCGTGCTTCACAGAGCACTACACTGCCACTTCATTAGTGTATTGATCCATGCCGCGCCGCAAAATGCGGGCCGCATTACGTCTTTTTTTTTTTTTTTTTTTTGCGGCATGGATCGCGGCCTCATATACACGTACGGACGTGTGAACAGGGCCATTGAATACCATGGGTTCTATGTTCTGTCCGAAATTGCGTGCCCGCAAATGCGGACAGAACAACGGTCGTGTGAATGTTGCCTTAAAGTGCTGCACATCAGATAGTGCTTGCCAACAAAAAATCTAAATAAAGACATTTAAAGGGATTTTCCAGGCACTCTGTAACACAGGCACTAAATAGCTGACTGACTCAGGTGCTGGGTGTCGGCACCCCCTTGATCAGTCCATTTTACCCAGAAAACTCCTTTAACACTCCCCCGCCTACGAACTTCCCTGTAATGCTTCTAAAGTCTCCAATTGTTGAAAGGGTTTATGTAAGCCCCAACCTTTTTGTGGCCAAGGTTTTGGGATTGTCCCCCCAAAAGCGGAACTGTGTGCAAATATACAGACATCTCCTACCCTATGGTTGGGTTGTATATTAGTAGATCCAACATTATTGTAGCCTTTAAAAAGTATGATCCAGCGGCTTTTCATCCTCTGACATTTAGTCTAAGCACTCATAAGGCATAATGCAACCAGATTAGGAAGGCTATCTAAGCATATACAAGATAATGCTTAGTTAAAACTGTATGAATGACTGTTCACTATGGCTGACGAGAGACTGATGGCAGATACCGCTGACCAGTGCCCATGCCTGAGCTGCTGTTCCCCACTTTTCCTGTGTTCCTGTTGCATGTTAGACACCTGAAGTGCGACTGCCACTAAGGGATCCAGCCTGTCCATGTTGAGAGGGACATCGTCTCTACTCAAGCCTGCATTCCATATTCCACAGAGGCACTGACCAGTCTAGTCAGAGGAGCATAACTTGCATCTTGCCGATAGGGCCCCCCTACTCCGCCAAGTTCTGTTTCCAACCACCTTCCAAGTTGGTGCTAAGTACTCCTGCATGCGTTCAATGGATGTTGTGTTACAGCAAGGTCAGATTCTCTGTGAGTATTGGTTTTCTCTCCATCACACTGCAGCCCCTAAAAGCTGTAAAGACCCTTGTCAGTAGAGTCCAATACTTACTGGACAGTGCTCCTCAAGAAGTTGCCCTGCATCATCACCTTAATCCACCGGAAGCCTGATCTCACCAGTAACCTAAGTCAGAGACTGCTTATCACTAAAGTCCAGGTCTTCTAAGCTCTCAGGTAACCTGCATATAGCAGAAGAACTTTATCTTTAGGGTGCATTCAAACGTAACGGATCTGCAGCGAGATCCGCTGCGGATCCCTGCTCTGTACACTATGGGCAGACAAAATCGCAGCGGGAAGCACACCCCGCTGTGAGTATGTCCGCAGCGCACCCTGTTAACCCCCCCACCCCCACCCCCGCCGCCGGAGCATATACATCACCTGGTCCCCGCTCCGGCTTGCTTCGGAGCTCCTGGCACATCCTGCTTGGCCAATCAGTGCGCTTTCCCGCCAAGCGGGACGTGAAGACGCCGGGAGCCCCAAAGCAAGCTAGAGCGGGGACCAGGTGATGTATACACTCTGGCGGCAGTGGGGGTTAACGGTCGGGCTGCTGACAAACTCGCAGTGGGATGTTCAGCGAGAAATCTGCTGCGGATCCGTTATGTGTGAATGCACCTTAAAGGGAATTACCTGAGAGAACCACTCCCAAGCTAAACTTGCCTTGTAAACAAGGATTATAAACTGTCCAAGCAATAGAGATAGAGGGCAACCACCGCTCAATGTGACACAGGGGGCGAGTACTTGCAAATATTCACTGGTGTGGTTCCACATGAACAAGGTAGGTGGTGCACACTCCCAAAATGCTTAGCACAAGTCTTGCACATGATTAAAAAAGATTGCTGCACTCACCAAAAAGTCCTTAGGTTGATGCTTTATGAAGGCGAACAGCAGAGTAAAAAAAAGCATAACAAATGGCAAGCGACGGCCGTTTCACGTATCAACGCATCTTCTGGCTTACACATGTAAAATGCGTTGATACGTGCAGCGGCAGTCGCTTGCTATTTTTTATGCAGTTTTTTACTCTGCTGTTGGCCTTAATAAAGCATCAACCTAAGGACTTTTTGGTGAGTGCAGCAATCTTTTTTACTCATGTGCAAGGATTATAAACTATAAACTTTTGGCTGTATCCTTCTACAGTTTTCCTCTGACTCCTTGTGCTTGAGGTCACCCGCCAGAACATTGTAGAAATTTTATTGGTCTACAATGCATTTTAACACCCATCTGGTATACTGGTTACTATACAAACAAGTCAAATACCAATAAAAGTAAACCGTATCACCAGTACATGTGTATTTCAGTACTTTTTCAAAAGAAAAGTATGGAGAAATTTTGATCCTGGGCTCCTGGGCTACCCGATTCTAATTCTTTATGGGCATTTCAACTAATGAGCCTTGAAATGAGTTTCTAACCTTTACAACTAACAGCATATCACTAGGTTATTCCATTTTTTGTTGATCAGTAGAGATGAGCGCAACTTGAGCATGTTGGAGTCCGATCGTTCGACATTTGAAGCCCAGTTGAATGCAGCCCTAAGGTGTCCTGTAAAATAGGCATGCTTAATAGTGTGTTTACACAGACAGATTATCTGACAGATTATTGAAGCCAAAGCCAGGAATGGATTTGAGAAGAGGAAAAATCTCAGTCTTTCCTTCATGACCTGTTCCCTGTTTATAGTCTGTTCCTGGGTTTGGATTAAAAAATCTGTCAGATAAATCTCTCTGTGTGAACGCACCATAAGTTGTGGTCATCTCTCGGTAGGAATCCAAATGCCCGGACACTTACCGATTCCCGCACAAAGAGGATTGTTAGGTACCTAGACAACTATACATTTAGCTCAGTAGAAAAAAAAAATCCACATTTTTTATTAGCATAGTGTCTGGAGCCATGCACAAAAACAAAATTGTATTAATGTCTTTATAGTCGAATTTGAAGCCATAGCACAATACCTTGAATGTAACATTATATGGGTGCAGCCAGACCCCTGACCAATCAGCACAGTCATGACATTTCTAAAGTTTTTCAAGTCACAGGTATGTTTTAATCATTAACATTTCTTCTATGTCTACATTATGTTGCCATAATTTGGTAAATGTTACAAGCAGCATTTTTAATTTTTCCAAAACATTCCCTAAACCTATTTTACATAAGAAATCCCCATAAACACCCATTACAAACTCTTCAAAATGACATTTAGGCATGGTCAAATGTTCATGTGTTCTCTATGGGTAATGTAGATGTGGGACGGTGAAATCTCATCACGCCCAACCCCTATGCCCACTGACATCTTATTTTGGTGGAGATTCGAGAGACCCATATACACTATATACAGTATAAAGGGTATGGGGACCTTAAAGGGGTACTCCGGGGGGGATTTCAAATCAACAAGTCAATTAGAAAAGTCCAACAACACCAAACATAAACGTATGTAGAGAGTCCTTTGTGATAGTAGATATAGGACGCACGCCAGGAACATCCAGCAATATGCAGTAGTCAAAAAATACGGTGAAGTTTATTTAAGCAACATACACAGTGGCAATGTTTAGACCAATGAGGGTCTTGCTCATGCCCCCTTGAGAAAGACCCTCAGGGGTTGAAAATTATTGCCACTTTGTATGTTGATTAAATAAACTTCACCATATTTTTTGACTACTGGATATTGCTGAATCCCTTCATTGCTGGATTTTAAATCAACTGATGGCAGAAAGTTATACAGATTTTTTAATTTATTTCCAGTACTCATCAGCTTTTGTATGTCCTGCATGAAATGGTTTATTCATGATAGGAACTGTCCAGAACAGGAGAAGCTTTCAATCGGGATTTGCTACTGCTCTGGACAGTTCCTGTTACAGACAGAGGTGGCAGCAGAGAGCAGGAGAGTAGGGATTTATAAATACATGTAATTCACATATCTGTATAACTTTCTGACACTGATTTGAAAACATTATTTTCCACTCTATGGGAATGCTCTAACACTGTAATGAAATGTGCGTTCCTGTGGCTGACATCACTGCCTTTACAGATTAACCAGCTAAGTAAATCATCAAATCCGTCTGCGATTAAGTATAGAACAAACGGCACAAAACAAGACTTTGAATAAAAAATTGTTGTATAAGAGACTGTGGACAGGCCACATACATACATACATACATACATACATACATACATACATCTAACCTTACAGTCCTGTTTTAGCACCTGCTACCTGAACTGCGGGTGGGAAGAGGAGGCAAGAGACGGCCATTGTCATTGTCCTTTATTTTCTTTTTACTCTTATCCGTAGGGCAGTCTGGATGGATTTCATAGGAAATTTGTTCTGATGGTACTGCATATGTCATCAATAATAACAATACTGCAAAGCTAAATAAAGACATCCATCCACTAATAACATATAATGAGGAAATATACACTGACGAGTCAAGACATTACAGACACCAATTGGAACAAACACTTTTCGATTCTTTACCATGAGTATATAATATTTCATTCAAATGTCATGATATCCTTTCCTATCTCTGGTTTAAAGGAGAAGTCTAGATTTATAAAATTAGTCAGCTGGTAGGGGGGGACATAATAAACAATTGTGACTTACCACTCCCAGTGCCTCTGCAGCGCTGGATTGCCGCTCCAGGACCCCACCGCGGGGCTCTGGGATCTCCTACAGCTGGAACTTTATGAACCAGTTGATGGACAGCCAACTCATCCAATCAGTGACTGGGGCTGGACACCACTGCAGTCACTGATTAGCTGACGGGGAAATCCATCAGCCAGGTCGGGTATCTTCCCCCAAGTTGTGATATCAGAACTTGGGGAAATTGCCTTTTGGCGGGGATCCCAGAGCCTGTGATAGGGCACTTCGGGGGCATGAGGAGAGGTAGGTGGAGATTTTTTTTATTATGTTCCCCACTACCCTACTACGGCCCTGCCGGCTGAAAATTTTAAGAAAATAGCCAGACTTTAAGCCATGTTGTAGCCAAGGATGTGTCCACTTTGCAGTTGTGTTATGCACTGTATATTAGATGCAAAAGTGGTAAATGCTGAACCGTGGGTGGGAAGATGAGATAATAATAATAATAATAATAATAATAATAATAATAATAATAATAATAATATCAGAACTCATTTACCACTTTTGCAACTAATATACAGTGCATAACAGAACTGCAAAGTGGACACATCCTTGGCTACAACATGGCTTAAAGTCTGGCTATTTTCTTTAATTTTTCAGCCGGCAGGGGTAGTGGGGAACATAATAAAAAAAAAAATCACCACCTACCTCTCCTCGTGCCCCCGAAGTGCCACATCACAGGCTCTGGCATCCCCGCCAAAAGGCAATGTAAATGTATACACACTGAACACTGCAGCATCTAATCAAGCAGAAAATGCTAAGGAACATTTTTTTTCCTTTAAAATCAACAGATGCCAACAGAGTGGATAAGTGGTGAGACCTACTCTGTGGCTGGCAGCTCTCTATATATATCAACTTATATACAGATGACTAGGACCGCTTACATGACTGCTTAGCTTGGAATAAGCATAGAATTAAGATTAATAAATGAACTACTAGCTACTTACTTCTATTAAAAATTCTTCATTCTTCCAGTAATTATCAGCTGCTGTATGTCCTGCAGGAAGTGGTGTATTCTTTCCAGTCTGATACAGTGCTCTCTGCTGCCACTTCTGTCCATGACGGGAACTTTCCAATCAATAGCAAATGCCCATAGAAAACCTCTCCTGCTCCATGCTGGAATGAATACACCACTTCCTACAGGACATACAGCAGCTGATGATTACTGGAAGACTGGAGAATTTGTAATAGAAGTAAATTTGAAATCTCTGGTACTTTCTGGCACCAGTGGATTTGAAAGATTTTTTTTCTTTGCTGAAGTAACCCTTTAACCCCATAATGACCGCAGGTGTATATTTATGCCCTGTGGTCATTAAAGCGACTCTGTAGCCACAATCTGACCCCCCCTTCCCCCCAAACCACTTGTACCTGGTTTCAATCCAAAATCTGTCCTGCGGTCCGTTTGGCAGGTGAAGCAGTTATTGTCATAAAAAATTACTTAGTAATGCTCCAGGCAGATTGCCTCCTATTACCACCTGTGTTATCACAGCACATGGGCTCGATCATTAAGACACCTGTGCAATGTTCAAACAGGAGCAAATGTTCCAGTGGCATTCCTAATGGTGAAGAGGGTGGGGAGGAGGGACGGAGGGGTGGTGCAAAGTTAGGGCACAGATACGCCCGTGGGGCACGGGGCTGCAATTTTAAAAGTATTTTTTTATGACAATAACTGCATCACCTGCCGAACGGACCCCAGAACAGATCTTGGATTAAAAGCAGCTATCCGAAGGTACAAGTGGTTTGGGGGGGTCAGATTGTGGGTACAGAGACGCTTTAAGGGAGTTCAGAGCGGGGCCGCGCGGCGACCCCGCTTTGAACTGCCGCAGTCCCGCGGCTATTAGTGGGCACAGTCCGATCGCTGTGTCCGCTAATTAAGTATTTAAAGTTGACGGCTGCATCTGAATACTTACTGCAGCCGTTCCCTAGTGGTCTAGTGGGGGGATCACCACCCCGCGATTTTTTTGCGGAGGAGCGATCCCCGCGTCTGGTGCCCGCTGGGGTCTGCGCTGTAATGGTGCTAATCCCTAATTCTATTGCTTTTGGCTGCAGCACCCGAAAACAATAGAGCACAGATCTAATGGATCTATGCAGTATAACTATACTGCATAGATCTCTATTAAGGATCAGTGTGCATATACTAGAAGTCCCTCAGGGAGAAAAACCCAAACCCCAGGGGGGCTTCTAGTATATGTGTGTAAAAAAAAAAATTTTTTATATTAATAAATAATCCCCTCCCCTAGTAAAAGTTTGAATCACCCCCCTATTCGCATTTTATAAAGAAATAAACATGTTTGGTATCGCCAAACTTTGCGTAATCGCCCAAACTATTAATTAATCACATTCCTGATCTCGCAAGGTAAATGGCGTAAGCGCAAAAAAATCCCAAAGTGTGCATTTTTGGTTGCATCAAATCCATAAAAATTGTAATAAAAAGCGATCAAAAAGCAGCATATGCGCAATCAAGGTACCGATAGAAAGAACACATCATGGCGCAAAAAATGACACTTCACACAACCCCATAGACGCTATAAGCGCTATAAGCCTGGGAATAGAGCGATTTTAAGGAACATATATTTGTTAAAAATGGTTTCAATTTTTTACAAGCCATCACATACAAGAAAAGTTATACGTTACATATCGTTGTAATCGTAACGATTTGAGGAACATATAACAAGTCAATTTTACCCCAGGGTAAACACACATTTATTTTTTCCTGCTTTTGCAGCATACTTTATGAACAAATTCAGCCTGTCTTTAAAGGGTTAATTACTAATTTAATAGTACAGGCAATTTTAAGAAACTTTGTAATTGGGTTTATTAGGCAAAAATGCCTTTATCTGCATGTAAAAAGCTTTTTCCCAGGTCCCCCCTCCTCTCCTTTCTGTTATCCACTGCTCATTATCAGGAAATCTCGACTGTTTTTTCATCAGTCGGATCTGTCTGTTCTATGGAGGGGGATGGGTAAGGAGCGAGATTAGTGGGCAGCTAAGAGCCGAGCAGGGGATAACACAGCAGGGGAGCTATTCAGAGCCCTATTCAGAGGTCAGAGAGGTCAGTGGTGACTCAGAGGAGAGAGCCCGTGATGTGAATGTAAATTAACTCTTTGTTGTCCTGTTTTGCTGCCTCTACTTTCTCTCTCCATAGGAAAACCATGAAGATGGAGGAGAGCTTCAAACTGCTTTTTCATGATAAAAATTCATTTTTCAGCTAATAAACCCAATTACAAAGTTTCTTAATATCGCCTGTACTATTGATTTCTGCAATAAAAATTTTAACGACAGTGACACTTTAAACTATATATGAATCTGCTTATTGGCTCCTTGTATTCTATGATACACATCCTATAAATTGACTATCTTTTAAATGTAACGCAGAAGTTACTGCCACTATCCTTCTGTGCAGGTACATAGTCAGCACAATGTGATATATACACATAGAAGAAGAATAGAGGAGCATTACCAAAACGCAATTAAGGGAAATTGATCTAGTAGTTTCAATGTAATCAGCAGGGACACATAATAAATTATCTGACAATCTTGGGAACATTATGTTCTTAATTAATGCTGCACGTAATACTGTAGCTTCATGAGCCTATGCAGCATGGCTTATGGACAGTATAATAAGGAGGTATTATTCTGCACCATTCCCATTTCCCCTTTCCAGCACTGTGTCGAAGTGCACTACAGATCCCAGCATGATCTACACTACTTAGCATTGAAAAAAATAACCAATGATGGTATTTGACATGTAGCTTAGTATTAGGTGGTGTTGTATATGGATTGTTTACTGTAATTTACTCCACGTTTTAGAGATCAAAGATAGAAAATGAGCCGCTCACTCAGCAAATGGTTGAATATTTCAGTTTATTGCCTGATCATGGCGTGGCTAAATTATTTTATGTGGCCAAATGATGCTAAGAGTCTGCAATAAAACTAGATTACATTACTGTGACAAGGCGAGCTCCGCAGCCACCAGGGCAAGCATTAGGTGACTGTACCGCTCGGCTGCCTTTACCTTAATAAGGTTATGCAGATAAGCGGAAAATGTGTAGAACATACAATAAAGGTCATCTCACAACAAATAACATTTCAGGTGTCTTAAAGGGATAAATTACAGAAACAACATGCTGTTCAAACATAGAGGTGTCAGAACGAGTATAAAGAAAAACTGGGATATGCATAGTTTATGTCATAAAGAATCCCCAGTCCCCTCCAGCCTGGATAGATTATGTAAGTCCCATAGAGAGTTAAAGAGGTACTCAGGAGAAAAACTAGTTCTTAGGTCAATTGATGGCACAAAGTTAGGGTGGTATTACACGTGCCGATGGGGGCCCGATAATACCTGCTGGATCGGCGCTCGTTTACTGGGCCTATTACACGGCCTGATAATCGTCTAACAAGAGCTGCAAGGACATAGTTACCGATGTCCTTGCAGCCCTTGCTTAAACTATATACATTACCTATCCACGCTCCAGGGCTGCTCCTGTGGTTCGCTTCTTCCCAGGTCCCGCGTGCTCTAGCTTCAGAGCGGCCTGTCAGCTGAGAGGCCACTCAGCCAATCACAGGCCGCGACCTTCTGACCCTTGTTTCTGCCTACAGTGCAGTATGGGCCTCGTTTTTTTACACCATGATTTTTTATTAGTACCTGGTGCTAAAGGGGGGAACAAAATTCCAGAAATGCCACAATCACAATTTGACGGCAGCACCTAAGGGGGTTAAACTACAAGGATTGAAGCATGAGAGTTAGAGCAGGGGCCTTGCTCTCATGCAGCATCCAAGTGTCCTTGATATTATGCACAGAAGACCAGAGCCAGGAAACTTCTGCCCCGCCGACAAAAGACATATTGTGGTCATTAAGGGTTAAATTAGAAAAATTAGCATAAAATTTTTAGTTTTCCTATGTGGTTTGTATAAGCAATCATTCAATGTGAATTCTATCATTACTGTTGGCAGTTTTGGAAACCATATTAGTCTAGTTAAACATGAAAATGTCTTTATACTAATTTCCTTCATAAAATGACACAAAGAATGTAAAGGAAAAACACTATTAAAGTCTTCAAACTGCAAATATTTTATGGGTTGAAAATACTATCCAGGATTAGGGTTATCCAGTATTAGAAGAACATGGCCACTTCCGGACACAGCACCACCATGGTCCTCAGTTGTATGTGGTATTGCAGCTCAGGTCCATTGAAGTGAATGGATTAGAGTTATAATCCCATATAAAATCTGAAGACAGATGTGGTGCTTTTTTTGGAAGAAAACAACTATGGTTTTCTAATCATGGATAACCCCTTTAAGGGAGGACTACATCTGATTCAAACTGCCTTAAATGTTATCCAAAACTTTGAGAACTTTGTCCACAATTAAAACGCTTGACTACCTTTAAATTGCAAAGTTCATTTTTTTTTTCAGTTTTTCTGCTTATTTCTGCTTTGCATGGTGACTGTTTCTGAAGTGTTTTTGTTTCCCCATTTCATTGTGCATATGGCTAGGATACTGATGACATCACATCTAATGTTGGGGAAACCCCTTTCAGGCCGGTTTCGCAAAGGCATACTATATGTCCATATTATCTTTTTCTGTGCACAGTATTACAAAACTAATAATAATCTATAAGGATATTTTCATAGGCATTTAAAACACAGCCATATTTTTTAAAAATTCAGCATTCTCTACTTTCATTTGTTTTGTGGAATCCATATTGCATTCATATTTTTACTAATTTTGCATCTGAGTTTCGAGGTTTGATTTAACTTTCTGTTTAGAAGGTAGCCCATCAGTCTTTACAGTGCAACATATGGATGCAATACTAAATTACTGATGACATACTAATGCTGTGAAAGACATCTGTATTTCAGATCCATATTGCCATAAGCAGGCATAAAAGGAATCTGTCCCAGGAATCTGCAGTTTTGAGCCCTCTAACCTGCTCATAGTCCTATACAGATCCTACATAGAGATGAGCGAACCTTGAGCATGCTCGAGTCCATCTGAACCCGAGCGTTCGGCATTTGATTAGCAGTGGCTGCTGAACTTGGATAAAGCTCGAGCATGCTCGAGGTTTGCTCATCTCTAATCCTACACATTTCGAAGCATCGGACAAGTCGTACACCTAATATATGTATACCGATACTTGTACGCCGGTCTTCATTAATCCCCTCTTTGTGTTGTAGCCATACAAATTGCATGACCAAGAAAAATATTTGATGCCCTGGCTCCCATAATGGTAAGTATCCAGGGGGCGGGGTCTTCTATTTAAGTGTCCACAGCTCTCTGTATTTAGAGCTACCTTGGACCCTCCTCTCTTCTATAATTGGCAGTTTTTGCATCCAATCAGGAGGTCACTAGTATTGCTGTCATAGTTTGGAGGAGGGACGGAGGAAGCTCTTAGTATAGAGAGTCAAGGGCACCTAAGAAGAGCCTACCTCCTGGACACTTACTGTAGCAGAGGCCAGGACTGTAAAATATATAATTCTCATTCATACAGGTTACATGACTACAATAGAGTGTGTCATTACCTTACTCTTCCTAGTCTTTGTATTACGCCAGTGGTCAGAACTCTAAGTACCAAGTTAGACATAACAGATTTTAAAAGACCATGTGGGATATGCAATATGGTGACATAAGAATAAAAATACAAATGTAATGCCTTCTCATTATAACAGATAACATTTGTGAACTCCTTGTGTTACCCAACTGGTTTGACTTTGGTCCAAATTCAAGAGTGCAGTCTAAGAAGCCCCTTGGTTTTCACCCTTGAACCTACTCCAAGATGTAGAAACTAGACTTAGCTGCAGAAGCTAGGAGGTCATCACCCCAAGAAAGGTCCTGCTGTGGGTAGCGGCTGGCCCAACAGGCACCAAACACCGTTCACACGTAGCAAAAGCGATGGAATTCTCCACCGTGGAATACCGCCAGCCTCCCTGTCATGACAGTCTATGGGAGGCTCGCGTGCCTCCTCTCTCGGCGCTGAAGAATGAACATGTTCATTCTGCCACTTTTGCTACCTGTGAACGTAGCCAAAGGGTTAGGCAAAAAAGCAGATATGGGTAGAGATGTAGGTTGTAGGCAGGCAGAAAAGCTGTGTAGTCAAAGATGGACCAAATGATTGTGGCAGGCAACTGAATTTGATGGTCAACAGTCTAGGCCATGCACAGGAGAGGAAATATGTATGGAACAGAGGGTCAGGCGGAGTCTAGAGATCATACACAGAATAAAGAATGCTATGGCAGAAAACCTACATGGAACACTAGAGAATCTAGGAACCTAGGAGGTGTGGGTACTGCAGCACCTGTTAGTAGCCTCTCTCCAACCCATAGCCGTATAGCTGGTGCAGGCAATAGCCCTTAGTCATCTAGGGACCTCCTGAGCCGTTTGTGTTGTGACCCACAGTCCACCATACCCAAGCAAGAGACTGCTGCTGCAGTTTTACTGTTTTGCTGCAAGTATTTTGCCGTCCATGTTTGTGTAACCAACGGTCTCTTACAGAGACACTAACCCCCAAGCGCTAATAGAAAAATGTAAAGTGACTGCAACCAACAAGTTAGTTGTGCCTCTTCCTGCAGAATATAAATAGCCTTGTGTTATACAGATAGCATCTGCAACTTTCCTGTTGGATAATTGGCCTCCAAAAAGCCTAGGCCCCCCTATGACTTATATTGGGGTCTGTCAGGTTGCTGTTAGGGTTTTGAGAAAATACGCCATTCTTAATATCAAACATATTTGAACATAATTCTGATATAAATGAAGAAAAGTTAAAAAAAAATGATAACAAAGTTAACCTTCTATATTCTAACATTGTTATACTGTAGTCTTGTATGATGACATCAGATTCTGGTCGGTCACCCCATTTATTATGCGCAACCTCTGCGTACTGAACAGATCAATAGTCTATGTATTTATGATCCATCAGAGACACCAAGCATAAAACATGAATAATATCCTCATATTCTTTATCACAGAGATTTAGGAGTATAAGAATAGAGAGGATGAAGAGCAACAAGTGAAAGAATAAAATCACAGAAATCAGGAACACATTGCTGAGAAGTCTGAAGACTGGGAGACATTCCTGGAAGAAATAAGTCTTGTACGGTCATCTTGAGACATAAGTGACTTGACGCCACATGATAATAATAGAGTACTAATAACAGTGGTTAGTACAGTAGTATACGGGATGGTTTCATGGTGCATGTGGATGAAACACCTCCCACATACAAGCAATGGTAGCACGACCTTGGAGGTAAAACCGTGGTGCCACCTGCAAAATTGGGCAGCGATTGACCTCAGGAAGCAGGCAGGGTTTTATCCATATGCAATAGCTATACTAAGGGCGTAACCTTAGAAAAAAATACACATAAATGAAAGGAATTATGCTTGCATGGCTATGTAATTTATATCACACCAAGGCATCTGCACAATGCAGTAAATATAATATGGGCAAACTTTTACAGTGTTAGGCTATTGTTCACACACTGTACAAACATGATTAATTTTAATTGTAGGTAGTGTTAAAAAAAATGGCCGTCCTTGGCAGAACAGTCTTGGCGGAACATGGCGGAACAGCCTAAAGACCCTTTATAAGGCACACAAAACAGCTTGGCCGGACCACGCTGATCAGCACTTGTTTGCGTCTATACACAGCCCTATATCAGGCCATGTAAAAGACCATAAATCAGTTGTTATATGCTGACAATTCCCTTCTTTATGTTCTGGCATACATAAGGGTCCTTTTACATGCAGCGATCTTTGGCCATTCACAGCCACAAGCAAGTGCCGATCACCATGATGGTGCCTTTAAGGTCCAATTAAAGAAGCAATTCACAAAAACTTTTTATTGGCTCCTCCACCACTAGGCGCTGGCACGTATACTCACCACAGGTGATTGGTGGCTTCGCACGCTCACGACATCTGCTGCTGTGACCCCTCTTCTGTCTCCTGTGATTAAACGCTGAAAGTTATATGCTCCCATAGAGAATGCATTGTAAAGCATGAATTCTGGCGTTCAATCACAGGAGACAGAAGAGGGGTCCCAGCAGCGGATGACGTGAGAGCGTGCTGGATTTGAACGAAGCCGCGCCGCAGGACACCAATCACCTGTGGTGAGTATACGCACCAACGCCTAGCGGGGGGGGGGGGCAATTGCAAACTGCTTCTTTAATCATGCGACCTGGTCACGCAAACAATCGTTGTATCGTTTGTGCGGCCATTAACATTCATTGTCTCCTGTTTACAATGAGAGATGTGCAACCAATAACCATACATTTTACTGATTCAGAAAAGATCCAATCAGCCAATAAGCAGGTGTTACCTGATCGCTGACACCTTTACATGAGCCGATTATCCGCTAAGTGAGCGTTTCTAGGAACACTCGCTGCTGATAATCGACCCATGTAAATGGATCTTGAGGCTCTGTTCACACTGCTGTTGGTGTTGTAATTTGGTTATAAACAAAAACTACGTTGCAGTGCTGGATCCATCTTATTGCCTTACAATGGAGTCCTTTGGGCTCTGCCATCGTATCCAATATTTTAATTATGAGAATTGCCCATCATGCTACTACACCGTTCTTACTTTCACTACCATGACTTATAGTTTGATAAATAACATTAAGTGTGAAACGTTTTGCATTTGCGTAAAGGTTTTCTCCTGTTTTAGCCATTGTTGATGTTACAGGCTTTGGAATACAGTCCCTATATTTCAGTAGTACATAGTACATAGCAGTTGTTATTTTCTCACTTATTTTACGCCCTGACTACACTGGGACCATTACGCCGGTGCCCACAGAGCAGTATCTGTACCGTCCTGTTATATACACTGTGACGCACACACTTTGTATGTAGGTGGAGGAATAATTGCTCTATATGCCACATTTGTGCTGTATATACAACACTGCGATCTCTAGAGCTGCAGCCTCCCAATACCAACTGTAAAAGACCACAACTCATAGAGAAGAAAGTTACGGCACCTCACACTCCGTCTTCTATGGTCTTCCTCTCGCCCTTCCATTAATCCCCCATATCCTCATGTCCTGGTTGCTTGGAGACTGCAGTCATATTCCGGAGCGATTGCTGCAGATTATTAGTGATTTGTCCCAACATATCTGCATCTTGTCTTTTGTGCATATTGATCACTATAATAAACTCCAGTATCCCAGATCATATTAGAATTTGCTACTAAAATTGTAAAAAGTCACGGAATCTGTTGGCGCTATATAAATAAAAATTTTTTATTATTATTCATCCTTCAGATTAGATCTGCTCTAGATGGTATTCTCACCAGTCATTACAGTTATAAGAATTTCATATGCATAACAGAGAACATCAGCCACCATTTACCTCCTGTCATACTAGATTATTATATTGCCTGTTTATAAAATAATAAGAATAATAATGATCAAATAGATAATAGACGGATAGATAGATAGATAGATAGATAGATAGATAGATAGGAGATAGATAGACAGACAGACAGACAGATAGATAGGAGATAGATAGATAGATAGATAGATAGGAGATAGATAGACAGACAGACAGACAGACAGATAGATAGGAGATAGATAGATAGATAGATAGATAGATAGGAGATAGATAGATAGATAGATACAGAGACAGATATGATAGATAGATAGATAGATAGATAGCTAGATAGATAGATAGATAGGAGATAGATATATAGATAGATAGATAGATAGATAGATAGATAGATAGATAGGAGATAGATATATAGATAGATAGATAGATAGATAGATAGATAGATAGATAGATAGATAGATAGATAGAGACAGATAGATGATAGCAGTACTGCCCCCTGCTATCCTTACTATTAAACTTTATCCTGATCTCCAGTTCTCACTATTGCACTCTTCCATATCTTGTCCCTTTAACTCCAGTTCTCCTTCTTACCTTAATGAGATTGTGTCCAGCTTTGTACCCGAGTAACTTCTCTCCTTTAATACCAGGGGGTATACTGCCTGTAGAATATCCATGCCAAGCCACCACATATGGATTGTCAATAGTAATCCAATACTTCACATCTTTTCCAAACAGAATAAAACACGCTTTAGCATAAGCTTCAAAAACTCCCACCATGGACTCGTTGACCCATCCACCATAGACATCCTGTATCCTCTGAGGTAGGTCCCAGTGGTAGAGGGTAACCACAGGTTTTATGCCCATCTCCTTCAACCTGTCGATGAGTGCCCTGTAATAAGTATACCCTGCCTGGCTGGGACCTGCATCAGTCCCATTGGGGAACAACCTGGACCAAGAAATAGAGAATCTGTAATGGGAGACCCCCAGGATCTGGAGAGCTGCTGTGTCCCTATAGAGGTTGTTGTAGCTGTCACTGGCCACATCTCCTGTGGCACGTCCATCCTTGTGGCAATGTGTGTCCCAGATGGAAGGTGCCCTGCCATCCTGCTGCCAGCCACCCTCCACCTGATAAGCAGCTGTGCCCACTGCCCACATAAAGTCCTGGGGGAAGGTGTCATAGAGGAACAAGTTATCTTTAGGGAAAGGCAGCCTTGCAAACCTATGCCATATATTCTCTGCACACCCAGGGAGCCAGCAGCCCAGTGCAAGCCACACCACCAGCACCCTCATGATGAGAGGTCTTCTGAAGAAAGGAGGAGGATGAGACCCTCCAGCTGTCAGCTCTATATATCACCTACCCACCATGAGCTGTTTGCAATGCCCTATAGCAGGAAGGGACTGGCCATTAATAATTAGCTCAAGGAGCTCATCTACTCCAGAGCTTCCTCCTGTGCTGTGAGAAACTGCAATGTTCAGAGCTATATACACACTGACAACAAGTAGCTCCCTGCCTCCTCCTCCTCCTGCACTCCACACTGTGACACACACACTGTAATTACATCCAGGGATGCAGGGGCACACACACTGATAAGGTGCAGCACTAAGCAGGGACAATAGGGGGCACAGCCAGATGAGCAGAGTTCATAGAGTGCACAGGACTCAGCCATGGATGGAAAACATCACACAGTAATAGCTGCAAGTGGAGAGACTATGGGTCAAACAGGTGCAGTGTTTTATTGTAATACAATGTACTTATATATGGGTACAATCTCTGGCGCTCTACAATAGGGGGCCTCCTGTGTTTATGGACACACATCAGATAATGCTCAAAATCCAGGGATGGAAAAAGTGTATGTTATCAGCTAAAAAATTAAATTAGAATAGCTGTTTTAGATCATTTTCAGGATAAGCTGATGTGTTTACATGAGGAGCAGGACTATACACTCACCGGCCACTTTATTAGGTCCACCATGCTAGTAACGGGTTGGACCCCCTTTTGCCTTCAGAACTGCCTCACTTCTTCGTGGCATAGATACAACAAGGTGCTGGAAGCTTCCTCAGAGATTTTGGTCCATATTGACATGATGGCATCACACAGTTGCCGCAGATTTGTCGGCTGCACATCCGTGATGCAAATCTCCCGTTCCACCACATCCCAAAGATGCTCTATTGGATTGAGATCTGGTGACTGTGGAGGCCATTTGAGTACAGTGAACTCATTGTCATGTTCAAGAAACCAGTCTGAGATGATTCTAGCTTTATGACATGGCGCATTATCCTGCTGAAAGTAGCCATCAGATGTTGGGTACATTGTGGTCATAAAGGGATGGACATGGTCAGCAACAATACTCAGGTAGGCTGTGGCGTTGCAACAATGCTCAATTGGTACCTAGGGGCCCAAAGAGAGCCAAGAAAATATTCCCCACACCATGACACCACCACCACCAGCCTGAACCGTTGATACAAGGCAGGATGGATCCATGCTTTCATGTTGTTGATGCCAAATTCTGACCCTACCATCCGAATGTCGCAGCAGAAATCGAGACTCATCAGACCAGGCAACGTTTTTCCAATCTTCTACTGTCCAATTTCGATGAGCTTGTGCAAATTGTAGCCTCAGTTTCCTGTTCTTAGCTGAAAGGAGTGGCACCCGGTGTGGTCTTTTGCTGCTGTAGCCCATCTGCCTCAAAGTTGGACGTACTGTGCGTTCAGAGATGCTCTTCTGCCTACCTTGGTTGTAACGGTTGGCTATTTGAGTCACTGTTGCCTTTCTATCAGCTCGAACCAGTCTGCCCATTCTCCTCTGACCTCTGGCATCAACAAGGCATTTCCACCCACAGAACTGCCGCTCACTGGATGTTTTTTCTTTTTCGGACCGTTCTCTGTAAACCCTAGAAATGGTTGTGCGTGAAAATCCCAGTAGATCAGCAGTTTCTGAAATACTCAGACAAGCCCTTCTGGCACCAACAACCATGCCACATTTAAAGGCACTCAAATCACCTTTCTTCCCCATACTGATGCTCGGTTTGAACTGCAGGAGATTGTCTTGACCATGTCTACATGCCGCCATGTGATTGGCTGATTAGAAATTAAGTGGTAACGTGCAGTTGAACAAGTGAACCTAATAAAGTGGCCGGTGAGTGTATGTAGCCATTAAATAACTTTTATCGGACATGTTTGTCAGTTTTTCACTCTACTAGCTTCATCTCTAATTTAGTGGGTACAGCTTACCCTCCAGGATGGCTTCCATACACTGCGCGTGCGCGCTCACACACACACACACACACACTACATCCAAGAAGTTGCAGCAGCATGGAGGACATTATAGAGCAGAACTGAGTAGTCTAAGCTGAGAACCAAGCCCTGGTGTGAAATCAAATACTATAAGCTTTTGTGAAGCCTTTTTGCAGTCACCTTCTTAGTTAGCGCGGGGGGGGGGGGGGAAGTATAAGTTGATCCTAATAAATATTTTATGGTATGTCAGCTATGTATGTTTAGTTACTTCATTTTAATAGACAGTAAATATGCACATCTATACATACCAAGAACCAGACACCCTAATCTACAGAATAATTTAGCCTTTAACAATATAACTGTAATATCGACAACCCTGGTTGAGAATTTACCAAACATATACCAAAAATATGTACGGTAATGTTTCAATTGGTTTTTAATGAGGCAAAGAAACGCCATAATGGGGCACTTGAAAAAAAAAAGTGGGTCATATTTACCATATATTCAACACTATTGTTAACATTTTTCCTGCCAAGTCCAAAGGAGGCATGGTCTCAGTATAAGGCTATGTTCACACTACGTAAAACTACGGCCGTAGTTCTCACCGCAGAACTACGGCTGTAGTTTTGAGGGGTGGAACATAGCCTTATTTTGCCATCGGCAACAACGGCCGTACTTTTACGTAGTGTGAACATAGCCTAAAGCTGTAGAATGCTCACTTCCAGGTCCATATGGTCTCTGCTCCTCTGTTCTCCCTTTCCCTTCTAAGACCAAAGTCACATGAACTCTGTCTTTTCTGTTGTCAGGCAAGCTGTAACGCCTCATCTCTAATCCCGCCCACCACTGACATCACACCAATCTGGCCAAGAGTCGGGGAAACAACAGAACAGTGACAGCCTTCTGAGTAGTATAGGGCAAAGGAAACACAGTTTTTTCTCTCCCTCTCTTTCTAATCTATGTAGATGGATACGTGGCCCAGGGTAAGATTGACTGTCACTGTCATGGGTTAATTAATTACCTCTGTTTGGCAGTTTGAGAATACCAGTATTGCCAGCACACAACATTTCTAGTTGTGCAGCAGTGAGGGAGTTAACAGTAAGAGCTGTGCTTTGCGTGCTGGGAAAGGAGGGGCATAAAAGAATCAGGAAGGAAGTCCAGTCAGTGTTTGAGGTAAAAGAAAGCAAGGTCCTGTGTGTGAAGGAAAGTAATCAAGGTCTGTTATCACAGGGACACTGGCAAGATAGGAAGACAAGGCCAGAACAGTGAGCCCTAAGCTGAGCCCGCCCACTGTGCCTGCCTACTTGCCACAAGACAGCCCTAGGCAACTGCGGGCAACCATGGTGCCGGTCCCTGCATTGAAATAGGTGGATAAGACGTAACAGGACAGAAAAACAAACACAATGTAATCAAAGTTTACAGTCCGGTTCGGCAACAGCGGGCAGCGAAGTACAAAGCAACAGGCAAGAGAAAGGTCCAGATACAGGCACAAGGTTCAGGGCAGGCAGCAAACAAGGATAGTCAAAGCAGAGAAAGCCAAGGGTCAAACACAGAAAGAGAATCAATACTGAAAAGGAGTATAGAACTACAATAACCATCAAGGATTGCTGGAACTGAACACTATTTATGGAGGATCAGGGACTCAGTTCAGTAGCTGATTGGACCAGCCCCTGATCCTCAACACAGCTCACCTGCACAGAAGCAGGTTAACCCTAAAGCTGCCAAGGCATAGCAAGCAAGATGGGTAGGGCTGAACAAACCTAATATACACCTGTGTTTAGACAGGGTTTAGGAAACTGCACGGAAACATAAAACTCAGCGCCTTCTCGGCCACAGAACACAAACCGAGGAGCGCCAAGGCACAGTCCTGACAAGGTCCTGTTGTGTGTGAGGTAAAAGGAAACAAGGTCCTGTGTCTGAGGTAAAAGGAAGCAAGGTCCTGTTGTGTGTGAGGTGGAAACAGTGACAGAGAAAGCCAGATTTATGCAGTAAACAGCAGCCAGAGATCACAGCACAAGAGCTGGATCGGCCACAAGAGGAGTGACTTTAGCCCAGTGGGAATCAGATTGATTACAGGGTAGGACTGGTGAAGCTCAGATACCTGTAAATGATATAGATTCCTAGACGGTGGATATAGACCAGTGTTTAGGAAAGCTTGTATCTCAGGAACTGCGGAAGCTAGGAAGATGGGAGACAGCTTCAAATACTCAGGGGGACTTGATGAGTAAGATCAGCTAGGATTGGGAGCATTTCATTTTTTAGCTATTGGGTGGAATACCCCTTTAAGCTGTTCTGTATCAGAAAATAGAAACTAGAGATAAGCGAACCTAGAGCATGCTCGAGTCCATCCGAAACCGATTGTTCCGATTAGCGGTGGCTGCTGAAGTTGGATAAAGCTCTAAGGTTGTCTGGAAAACATGGATACAGCCAATGACTATATCCATATTTTCCAGATAGCCTTAGGGCTTTATCCAACTTCATATCCAACTTTATCCAACTTCAGCAGCCACCGCTAATCAAATGCCAAATGATCAGGTTCAGATGGACTCGAGCATGCTCTAGATTCGCTCATCTCTAATAGAAACTCTAATAGACATATAAAGATGTATTTAATATCTATTTAAAAGTCTATTTAGATCAGGCATGGGGAACCTTCGGCCCTCCAACTGTGGCAAAACTACAATCCCCATCATGCCTGGACAGCCAAAGCTTTAGGCATGATGGGAATTGATGGGAAGCTGTCCAGGCATCATAGGAATTGTAGTTTTGCAACAGCTGGAGGGCCGAGGGTTCCCCATGCCCGATTTAGATAAAGAAAAATGGTGTTGATGTTCTCCAAGGTTTGAAGTTAAAAAAATCATCAAAATTCTAGTTCAAATGCAGCATGTGAACACAGCCTATATGAAGTGTTTTTCTACAAGCCACAGAATTCTAATGTGACTTCTAATATTCTGTGTAATTTATAGTTGCAGCACGAACCTCGTTTTGATGTTTTGGGGTTATCCAAGGTTAGAAAAACATGGCAGTTTGTGTGTTGTATGTCAGCTCACTTCCAATGAAGTGAAAGGAGCTAAATTGTAAGGGTATGTGCACACTGCTGAAAAGTGACGGAAACTCCGTCACGTAATCCGCCGCTCGCAGACTGTGGCAGGCGCGCGCGTCTCTGCCCGTGTCATAGACTCCATTTTATGCATGGCCAGATTCCTTCCTCGGTCCAAAGAATGATCAAGTTCATTCTTTGGACAGAGGAAGGAATACGCCCGTGCATAGAATGGAGACTATGACACGGGCGGAGACGCGAGTGGGCCCGAGCGACGGATTACGCGACGTAGTTTGTCACTTTTCAGCAGTGTGCACATACCCTAATACCATAAACAACCTTTTTTTTATTGGGGGAGCGATTTCTGTTCACTGTACATTAAAAATAAATTTAAAAAAAATAATAAAATGTCAAAAAGGTCAAAAAGTCATTTTCCTATTCACTCCGTAAAAATAAAAAATAAACATAATTGGCATTGCCACTCCTGTAACTTTCTAAACTATTACAATATCAGCTTATAGAGCCCGCAAGGAGAACGCCGTATTAAAAAAAATCAACAAAGTTGTATGTATATATATATATATATATATATATATACAGTATATATATATATATATATATATATATATATATATATATATATGTACACTACCGTTCAAAAGTTTTCCATGAAAAGTCTTCCATGAAAAGTCACACTTATTCACCACCATACGTTGTAAAATGAATAGAAAATAGAGTCAAGACATTGACAAGGTTAGAAATAATGATTTGTATTTGAAATAACATTGTTATTACATCACACTTTGCTTTCGTCAAAGAATCCTCCTTTTGCAGCAATTACAGCATTGCACACCTTTGGCATTCTAGCTGTTAATCTGTTGAGGTAAGCTGGAGAAATTGCACCCCACGCTTCTAGAAGCAGCTCCCACAAGTTGGATTGGTTGGATGGGCACTTCTGGCGCGCCATACGGTCAAGCTGCTCCCACAACAGCTCAATGGGGTTCAGATCTGGTGACTGCGCTGGCCACTCCATTACCGATAGAATACCAGCTGCCTGCTTCTGCTGTAAATAGTTCTTGCACAATTTGGAGGTGTGTTTAGGGTCATTGTCCTGTTGTAGGATGAAATTGGCTCCAATCAAGCGCTGTCCACTGGGTATGGCATGGCGGTGCAGAGTGATAGCCTTCCTTATTCAGAATCCCTTTTACCCTGTACAAATCTCCCACCTTACCAGCACCAAAGCAACCCCAGACCATCACATTACCTCCACCATGCTTAACAGATGGCGTCAGGCATTCTTCCAGCATCTTTTCATTTGTTCTGCGTCTCACAAACGTTCTTCTTTGTGATCCAAACACCTCAAACTTGGATTCATCCGTCCACAACACTTTTTTCCAGTCTTCCTCTGTCCAATGTCTGTGTTCTTTTGCCCATCTTAATCTTTTTCTTTTATTGGCCAGTCTCAGATATGGCTTTTTCTTTGCCACTCTGCCCTGAAGCTCTGCCCCAAAATCCCGCAGCCGTCTCTTCACTGTAGATGTTGACACTGGTGTTTTACGGGTACTACTTAATGAAGATGCCAGTTGGGGACCTGTGAGGCGTCTGTTTCTCAAACTAGAGACTGTAATGTGCTTATATTCTTGCTTAGTTGTGCAACGCAGCCTCCCACTTCTTTTTCTACTTTGGTTAGAGCCTGTTTGTGCTGTCCTCTCAAGGGAGTAGTACACATCGTTGTAGGAAATCTTCAATTTCTTAGCAATTTCTCTCATGGAATAGCCTTCATTTCTAAGAACAAGAATAGAGTTTCAGATGAAAGTTCTCTTTTTCTGGCCATTTTGAGCGTTTAATTGACCCCACAAATGTGATGCTCCAAAACACAATCTGCTCAAAGGAAGGTCAGTTTTGTAGCTTCTGTAACGAGCTAGACTGTTTTCAGATGTGTGAACATGATTGCACAAGGGTTTTCTAATCATCAATTAGCCTTCTGAGCCAATGAGCAAACACATTGTATCATTAGAACACTGGAGTGATAGTTGCTGGAAATGGGCCTCTATACACTTATGTAGATATTGCACCAAAAAACAGACATTTGCAGCTAGAATAGTCATTTACCACATTAGCAATGTATAGAGTGTATTTCTTTAAAGTTAGGACTAGTTTAAAGCGTAACTGTCATTTCAGGGTCATTTTTTAAAAAACATTAAATATCAATAGTACAAGCTATTCTAAGAAACTCTGTAATAGGTTTTATAAACCAAAAGAGTTTCCTTCTGGACTGAAAAAGAAATTTCCCAGCCTCCCCCCTCCCTTCAGAAGCAGTAGGATTTCTGTCTCCATTATGTGGCTATGGAGAGGGGAGGGGCTGTTAGGAGTGACTGAGCACGGAGCAGTCTTGCACAGCACAACATCCTGCAATCTTCTCTCAGTAAGTTCATAGATAAGCACTGACCTTTCTAACCCCAGAATCCTGCGGTTTAGGTGCCCAGAGAGTCTACAAACAGCTGACCTTCATGTCACCTCTTCCTACTCCCTCATCTCCCTTGGCCCCTCCCCCCTCCATAAGGATAGAATGGAGAGAGCAGAGCCCATCTTCACTGGCTTTTCTGTAATGAAGACGGATTTGCCTGATACGGACTGATATACTGCCTATAGAGTGCGGTGTTGGTTATTTATTGTTGGATTTGCCTGATACTGCACAGATAAGAAGTCGGGGGTAGGCTGGGAAATTGCTTCTTGAGCACAGAAAGAGGCTTTTTTGGCTGATAAAACCTATTACAGGGTTTCTTAAAATCGCTTATACTACTGATTTCTGCAATAAAAAAAATATGACAGTTACGCTTTAAAGTTATCTTCATTGAAAATTACATTGCTTTTCCTTCAAAAATAAGGACATTTCAATGTGACCCCAAACTTTTGAACGGTAGTGTTTATAAAAAAAATACAGCTTGCCCTGCGTTAAAAAACACAAGGGGGGAGAGGGGGGCCATCTATAAGGGAGGGGGAGGAGGGGGGGGCATCTATAAGGGAGGGGGGCCAAGTATAAGGGAGGGGGGAAGAGGGGGCTATCTATAAGGGAGGGGAGAAGACGGTGCATCTATAAGGGAGGGGGGAGAGGGGGGCCATCTATAAGGGGGGAGAGGGGGGCCAACTATAAGGGGGGAGAGGGGGCCATCTATAAGGGAGGGGGAGAGGGGGCCATCTATAAGGGAGGGGGAGACAGGGCCATCTATAAGGGAGGGGGGAGAGGGGGCCATCTATAAGGGAGGGGGAGAGGGGGCCATCTATAAGGGAGGGGGAGAGGAAGCCATCTATAAGGGAGGGGGGAGAGGGGCCCATCTATAAGGGAGGGGGGAGAGGGGCCCATCTATAAGGGAGGGGGGAGAGGGGGCCATCTATAAGGGAGGGGGGAGAGGGGGCCATCTATAAGGGAGAGGGAGAGGGGGCCATCTATAAGGGAGGGGGAGAGGGGGCCATCTATAAGGGAGGGGGGAGAGAGGGGCCATCTATAAGTGGGTATAAGGGGGGCCATCTATAAGGGAGGGGGGAGAGGGGGGCTATCTATAAGGGAGGGGGGAAAGGGGGGCCATCGATAAAGGAGGGGGGAAAGGGGGGCCATCGATAAGGGAGGGGGGGAGGGGGGCCATCTATAAGGGGACTACATAGGGGGAGAGGGGGACTACATAGAGGGGGGCATATACTATAAGGGGGGTCACATACAGTCAGCCTACCCACTAAATTAGGGCATAAAGGGGCCAATACACATGTGCAGTTAGTATAGAGATGAGGATGGTGCCAGAGTCGAAGAAGTCGGGGGTAGGCTGGGAAATTGCTTCTTAAGCACAGAAAGAGGCTTTTTTGGCTGATAAAACCTATTACAGGGTTTCTTAAAATCGCTTATACTACTGATTTCTGCAATAAAAAAAAACATGACAGTTACGCTTTAAAGTTATCTTCATTGAAAAGTACAGTGCTTTTCCTTAAAAAATAAGGACATTTCAATGTGACCCCAAACTTTTGAACGGTAGTGTTTATAAAAAAAAATACAGCTTGCCCTGCGTTAAAAAACACAAGGGGGGAGAGGGGGGCCATCTATAAGGGAGGGGGAGGAGGGGGGCCATCTATAAGGGAGGGGGGAGAGGGGGGCCAAGTATAAGGGAGGGGGGAAGAGGGGGCTATCTATAAGGGAGGGGAGAAGACGGGGCATCTATAAGGGAGGGGGGAGAGGGGGCCATCTATAAGGGGGGAGAGGGGGGACAACTATAAGGGAGGGGGGAGAGGGGGCCATCTATAAGGGAGGGGGAGACGGGCCATCTATAAGGGAGGGGGGCCATCTATAAGGGAGGGGGAGAGGAAGCCATCTATAAGGGAGGGGGGAGAGGGGGCCATCTATAAGGGAGAGGGGAGAGGGGGCCATCTATAAGGGAGGGGGAGAGGGGGCCATCTATAAGGGAGGGGGGAGAGGGGGCCATCTATAAGGGAGGGGGAGAGGGGGCCATCGATAAGGGAGGGGGAGAGGGGGCCATCTATAAGGGAGGGGGGAGAGAGGGGCCATCTATAAGTGGGTATAAGGGGGGCCATCTATAAGGGAGGGGGGAGAGGGGGCTATCTATAAGGGAGGGGGGAAAGGGGGGCCATCGATAGGGGAGGGGGGAAAGGGGGGCCATCGATAAGGGAGGGGGAGAGGGGGGCCATCTATAAGGGGACTACATAGGGGGAGAGGGGGACTACATAGAGGGGGGCATATACTATAAGGGGGGTCACATACAGTCACCCTACCCACTAAATTAGGGCATAAAGGGGCCAATACACATGTGCAGTTAGTATAGAGATGAGGATGGTGCTAGAGTAAGGAGCCTAATATGTTTGTCTGGCAGATTTTGTGGATTCGTGGCTCGAAGAAATTCTCATAACGGCCTAGGGCAGATGGAGAGGAAAATGAAAACATCTCTGATCAGAGAAGACGTCCCCTGTAAGTCACTTGATATAACTGCACTGTAATGTATATGGTGTATAGAACCTGAGTAGAGCTGGGGCTACCTCTATATGACTGTATGAGGTGATCTTTGTACAGTGTATTATTCAGTAGCAGTGGTGGGGTTAGTCAGTATGTGGCGGTGTTATTTGTTACTTTTATCTGGTACTGTGTTTTATTGGTCTCAGTATACTGGATTTGGTCAGTAACAATATGGTGGTGATGGTAGTGGTTGTGGTGTGGCGCTAATATTTCCTTTCTATATACTGGTAATATTGGTCTCAGTGCACAGGATTTGGTCAAGTCTTCCTATATGCTGGTGTTATTGGTAATATCCGTCTTGGTATATATATATATATATATATATATATATATATATATATATATATACCAATAGCATCACTTGAAAGGAGGGGGGCCCAAGTTGACCTCTCGCACCAGGGCCCAGGACACATTAGCTACGCCCCTGGTTGGGGCTGAAAATGTAAGAAGTCACAATCAAGCAGGCTGTTGTGCCAAAGGGGTTAAAGGGATACTCTGGGCAAGGGTAAAAAAAAAAAAAAAAAAATCAGTGAGGACTGGGGGAGGTTGAAACATAACAATGAAGTGATATTTACCCGTCTTAGTGCCTCTGCAGCAGAGTGTCATGCTCACAAACCTATATTCTATATCTTTAGTCAGAAATGCCTGCTCAGGGAAATCAGTAACTGAGACGGGATACCTTTGCAGTCACTGATTGGCTGAGCAGGTAGTTCCTGTGGTGTTGTGATGACCCAGGAGATCCAGGAGACCAGAGGCTGACAGTGAGCAGTTGTGGCAGGGGGGCACTGGGGTGGATAAGTATCTTTTTTTTAATTATTATTATGTTCCCACCCCCCCTTGCCCTCTCTGTTTTTTTACCTTTGCCCAGAATACCCTTTTACATTATAATACCTATAATAACAATGCAATATTAATGTCTATTATCAGTGTTCATCTTCTCCAAAGCCACTTGAGATCAGTGCTGATATTCTTATTGGAATATTGACTTTCTCAAGACGTCCTGCATCATTCAGCTGGCAATTTTAGACTGTGTGTATACGGTTTGTACTAGCTCTACCCTACAATTACCTGCATATTAAAGTCTCTTGGTTGAGCAATCACTCAGAAAAAAGTACAAAAACAAGCACAGAATTATTCAGGTGAGATCAAGTTCCATAGTAACAGCATGAATCACAGTGCAAGAAACCAAACAATATATAGTATGTGAATGGCACGTTATAAAAATGAATGACACGCAACATACAATCAGGTTTGATTGAGCATTTTACATTTTTAACATTCTGTTCAGTTTTTGTTTTTTTGTGAACTCCTATATCTATCAAAGCGAGTTCATCAGCTAAAACAAAAAACGCAATAAAATAAACAGTGTGAACCCAGCCTAAGTTTTTTTTACTTTAGGACTGCTTTGCTGTGAGTGTGAAAGAGCTGTTATTAAAGGGGTTATTAAAGGGGAACTATCAGCAGCTTAGATGAATCTAACCTGCTTATAGCCCGCTATAACGGCCAGGATGCTGAGGAGGAAGGAAGGTGTCTTAGCTTCCTACTCGGTGATGATTCTGCGCTGTTAGTCGGGGTAAACTCTGCTCTGGAGCACTGTTAGGAGCACTGCCGTGTCATCAGGGGGTGAGCTAGATGATGCAGCAGTGCTCCTAATGGTGCTCCCGAGTGGAGTTTACACCAACTAACAGCGCAGGACCGGCGCTGAGGAGGAAGGTAAGACACATACTTTCTCCTCAGCATCTCCGTCACTATAGGGGGCTATCAGCAGGTAAGATACGTCTAACCTGCTGATAGTTCCCCTTTAAAGCCTTCCTTTCTGCCCTTACATGTGCCTTTGTGCTAACAATAAAAATACTCCCCACTTTGCCCCCATGAAGTTGTAGTCATCCTTGTGCGCCCCCCCCATACAGTAATTACACAAACCCTTTGTCTCCATTAATACTGTGCCTTTGCACTTAAGAAATAAAAAAAACTAAAACTGCAAGGTCCAACAATGCCATGGACATGTGCCATCTCCGCTGGCTCAGCTGACCTTAACTGGATGGTCTTTATCAAGCCTTCCCTTTTAGACGGGCCATTATGGGCTTGTCTAGGGAAGTGAACAAGTGCCAATCACCAATATCATTGCTCGTTTGCAGCGCCTCTAATGGTTTACACAGAGAGATGCACGGCCGGGAAACTATAATTCTAAGGCCTGGCAAAATAGATGCGATTAGATGCAAACCGCCATGATTGGCTGTTGTCCCACTCATCAGCTGATCGCTGTAACTTTTACACTGGCTGATTATCGTTAGATGAAGCGCTTCTAGGATTGTTTGCTGCCGATAATAGCTTCATGTAAAAGGACCTTATAGCAGACTGTGGCTTCCAAGAGTAAGTGTTGGGGCAGGGAGCCAGTGACTCTGTACTTGATCATAGCTTTTAACTCGACCCACAATCTATGGATGTGGATACCAGTAAAATCTTTGCTTGTCATGTTCCCTGACTTACTGATGCCTCCGTCCTTTCACAGTTGAACCCACTATGCATAGGATCAATTTGCCACCGATTACCAAACCCTATACTCAATGCAAGTGAGTATATTAAAATAGTATTGCTCCATTTTAGCACTCACTGATCCTCTTAATGAAACTGCGCAGTTTTTCAGATAAAGAAAATACTGCTCCTTGTATCCAATCCTAGTTTTGGTTGCACCAAAATTTAGAGGAATCTTTTGGTATTTTAACATTGATATCCTATCCTTGTTTGATCATGGAGCGCCTGACCCCTATTGCCCCTGCAGATTGGCTGATTAATAGGTCTGTAGTGCCACTTACCATTTATTGTTTTACAAGGCATGGTGCCGTGTCAATTTCTAGAAACGAGATAATATACCTGATTTCCCAGTGGCTAAAAAGTAACTTTTATTTAGATCAATTTAAAATGTAACAAAAAAAACGCTATAGTGTGAGTGCGAGTTTAAAATGTCAATGAGATGGTTATGTGATGCTAAAATAACCCCTTGTTAGTGCCTTCGATGTGCATGCTGCACGGCACACCTAAGTACAGAGTGTCAGGAGTTTTAGTGCATCACAAAACACCCCTGAGGGTACGACATCGGAGGACCACTGGACAATAGTCCATATTGAAATTGAGAAACTACACAGTGTAGGATAAGCACAAAACACCTCACCGTGTTGGATCCCCCATTGTCTAAATGCGTGATCAGATGCTCATGCCGGGTATTGCTATTGTCTGGCTATGACTGCCTAGATTCACAACTAACTCTGAGCGATTTGAGTTTATGCTCAAGCTGCCCACTATTAAACCAACCCAGTCTTGAGTCTAGATAACGGTAAACCAATCTCAGAGACAAGTTACAATAGCCATTCCAACCGACATGTTACGTCAGACGAGTCTGACTTTTTCAAAGTTATGGCAATGGCAGACGGCCATATTGTGGAGATTATCTGTTGACCCTCCGTGGGTCAAGAGGTTCCTTAGTCCAATCAGCACATAGTAATTTTGGCGGTATGCTTGTATGCTATGCTATTGTGAGGTCAGTGTTGACCTTGTAACGTCATAAGCCTCGATGTGGTGAGGCATGTTTCGCGGCTTTAGCTGATCCCCATTTTTAAGGTTTGCGGGCTTTTAATGCGCATGACCACGGACTTTGCATTTGGGATATTAGAAGGGAGGTAAGTGCGCATGCGTCAGTACTTAGAATGGATCGTAAGTAAGTAAGCTTTATTGTGCATGTTCTAGGACTTAGTACTCGAGACCATCATCAGAAGCTGGTTCACGCATGTTCACTGACTTGTGTATCTTGGAGATATGGGTACTTTGGATGGATCAGGACTTGGTAAGCTGCGTTGCGCATGTTTTAGGACTTAGTACTCGGAACTATTAACGGGAGCTGATTCACACATGTCCACCGACTTAGTGCATCTTTGGATATACCGGTCCCGAGATTGCTCCAGTCAGTTGGAGCAATAGAATATTTGGAACCACTGGCTTGTACTGTGTATAATCGTGGACCTGATTTTTGAGGGGAAAGAATTTTGTACCTGTCCGTGAGCTTGGTACATGGTTCAAGTATGTGAGTCCATGGTAACACAGGTCTATCTGTGCACTAGGACATAAGGTCGTTAAGTTTAACCTTACATGATTTGGACTAAATACCATATGGTTACCTCTAACTTCAACTAATTATGAGTATAGCATCAGTATTTTTGATTTGAGGACCCCTTGTTTTTAAGGAACCTCTTGACCCACGGAGGTGCAACATATAATCTCCACAATATGCCCTTCCATCACTGCCATAACTTTGAAAAAGTCACGCTCATCTGACGAAACATGTCAATTGTCATGGCTATTTTAACCTGTCTCTGAGATTGGTTTACCGTTATCTAGACTCAAGACTGGGATGGTTTAATAGTGGGCAGAATGAGCGTATACTCAAATCGCTCAAAGTTAGTTGAGAATCTAGGCAGTCATAGCCAGACAATAGCCATACCCGCCACAAGCATCTGATCACGCATTTAGACAATGGGGGATCCAACACAGTGAGGGGTTTTGTGCTTATCCTACACTGTGTAGTTTCTCGATTTCAATAGTGACTATCGTCCAGTGGTCCTCCAATGTCGTACCCACAGCCACAGGGGTGTTTTGTGATGCACTAAAACTCCTGACACACTATACTTAGTGCCTTCGATGCGCATGCTGCACGGCACACCTAACAAGGGGTTATTTTAGCATCACATAACCATCTCATTGACATCTTAAACTCGCACTCACACTATAGCGTTTTTTGTTACGTTTAAAATTGATCTAAATAAAAGTTACTTTTTGGCCACTGTGAAACCAGGTATATTATGTAGTTTCTAGAAATTGACTTAAGCATATCTATTCCTCCCCATTTGGCAACGGTTTATTATCCTGTCATACGTATAACTGTGGGCATGCCTAGTACTGCAATACAACCTTTTTTACTTCAAAGGGTTTGAGATACAGTACTAGGAAGAACCACAACTGTAAGTTTGGATCTGTGCTTGGGTAAACTGTAGAGATGAGCTCAACTCCAGTCTGATTGTTCAGCATTTGAATACCAGTGGCTGAAAAGGTTGGATGCAGCCCTAGGGAGTCTGGGAATACATGGATACAGCCAACTTCTTCAGCCACCGGTATTCAAAATGCTAAACAATTAGATTCGAGCATGCTCAAGATCATCAATTTAACATACCAAAAAATAACCATATGTATTTCTTAAAGAAAGACAGCCTGGAGAAAATAAAAGTTTGACCTAGTAGTATCAACAAAGAACAACTTCATGCAACTTTGCAAAGAACAGTGACCGCTGCCTTTTGACAGATATTTAGACGATATGCCTCACTTTTTTACCTTGCTTATCAGTAAAGTTATATTGGAACAGGATTGTACCAATAACGAGTCTCCTACCAGTGATATTATTAAGACTAATCATTCAGGGAGGAGAAAACACTGACAAAAAGATTTCTTTCGATTTAATAATCCAAATAACATTTTAGAAGCCAGTAAGAGCACGTGAACACACATGTAATGTTTAAGCCCTCATGGAAATGTACCAAGCTGGTTTAATTATTTGTGATGTTGGCCTTTTTTCCTAATAAAACAAAGTAACTGGAGATTGCTAGTTACAAATCTACCAACCCGGGTCTATTGTGAGCAAACAGACCAATCTTTGCCAATATGGTTAGTCGTAAAGGAGAATGGTGTCCACACGTGCAAGACGTTTTACTTCCTTGCTCAAAACATAAAGTTTTCGATTGACCTCCTGTTAGATGTTCTCAGAAGATATGGGGCTATTTATAGTCACTCTGAATAGTTGCCGGTCATTATACTTTATTTATAGTAGGTGAGTTCAGCGCTAATGAGCAAATGTAAACTACCTGGAACATGAGAACACCTAGAATGAGGTCTCGGTATGGCGGTTGTGCTTAATATTAAGGGTCTGCATATTTTAATGCTTGTCTTTTAGTACTCGTTATACTCTTTGAGAAATTAACTTTTTATTTTTTATAACATACTGGTGCACCAAATATTACTTTAAAGGGGTACTCTGGTTAGAACCCCTTTGTCAGAATTCCCGGGGAGGGGGTGGGTGAAAAAAAAAACATGCACTTACTGCCCTGCCTCCCACCTGCATTTCCCTGCTCCGGTCCTAGGTGTATGGCCACTTTCTTGTACTTGAAGGAACAGTCCAGCATTTTCTAAAAGCTGGCAGGGGCAGGGGGAAATTGATTTCAAGTAATAACTTACCTCTCCCCGTGCCCACAGTGATCCGCCGTGGGACCCCCACCGAGCTCTGGGATCTCCGGGGTGTCCATGTCACGAGCCGGCTGATGGACTGGCCACTCAACCAGTCAGTTACTGGGGTGGGATGCCGCTTCAGTCACTGTTTGGCTAAGCAGCCAGCCCATCAGCCAGGAAAGGCATTTGTGACTTCTGGCGGGGATCCCATGGCCGTTCCAGAAACACACTGCAGCCAAAGGGAGGGGTAAGTTGTTACTTGAAATCAATTTTCATTTTAGAAAACGCTGTACTTTGAGTGGTGACATGGCAGGTCTTCTCAGCAATCAGTGAACCTGCACCATCATGTGTTAAGTTCCGCCTCAATATCAGGAAGTGGCTGCATACTGGGGGCATGAGCGGCGAAATACAGGCGGCAGCATGGGAACCATGAAGGCAAGTGGGCATTGTTTTTTTTTCACCCACTCCTTCCATGGGCATGCTGAAAAAAGGGGTCTTTGTCAGACTACCCCACTAATGCTGGATTCATCTACAATAAAATACAAACAATACAATTAGAAATCTCCCCCGTTCATTTTGGTTTTGAGCTGATCCACTGTGGCATGTTGGCTTGCAGTTTTTATACAGTGGTGCCGTCTGTCCACTCAGCATACACTTCCACCACAGCAGCACATCCCCTTTTAGCCATTACAGCAACGAGGGATATGTATTATCATACATCTTATATGCCCACCAAGCCAGCCTGTGACACATGACTTCTTCCATGAGTTACACACTGCTCGTGTCAAACGTAGAAAGTGGTCATAATAATGTGACTAACCTGTGTATGTCCTACTTTCGAGAACATTGTTATATGTTCTATACAGGTGTGGGGTCACATGACATATTTGGGGGCACTGTAAGCTGATGTTATATATGTTTTAATATTTGTTAGGGCATGTTCCCACAAAGTCTCTTTTTGGCTGTTTAACGACTGTTTCTTAAGACGGCTGTAGTTTTGAGGCGAAATAATGTCTGTATTATGTAAATTATAGCTGTTATTTGCATAATATACCCGTTTTAGCACTAAAATGACGGCCATTTTAAAACGGCAGCCATAAAATGGCCAAAAAAGGTTGTGGAAAAGTGAGTTGTTTTTTTTTTTTAATACAGTGTTTACACTCATGGAGGTTCTAATAATAAAAAAAAGATTAGCTTCTATGCAGTTTAGAATGCCGGCTGGCAGCTCATAATGTATATACAGCACTGGATGCCAGGGAGGTCTAACCTGTTTCCTATAAACTCTCCATGTTCATCCCTGGTCTCCACCAGTCCTAGTACTTCCCACCCTCTCAGTTCAGTCTGTGCTGAACTTTAGGCCCCAACCCTTGGAGGATCAGCCCTCCTCCATATGACATATACAGAATCCCACCCATTAAGATGAGGACAAGATTTTAATTTGGGTTATATCCACATGCTAACTCGCCTTATACATACAAGGGTGGCTGCAGAGCATTCAATATATTGTCAACCTCACAGAGGAGAAAGTGGACAGATTGGAAGCTCTACTTTCCCCAATCATGTTTCAGGTAACCAAGAATTTGTAAAGTTTAATGTTGTCCATATACTTCAAATGTGATGCCTAAGATAAGATAAACAGGTCTACTACCAAAAACAGTGCCATGACTCTCCATAGGTTGTGTCTGGCTTTGCAGCTTAGCTCCAATGAAGAGAATAGGGTGGAGTTGTAATACCCCCAGTGGATATACTGGATGTTTTTGGAGTAGTGTTTTTTTTTCTCCTAAATGGTGACAACCCTTTTAAAGTAGATGTATACTGCCAGTCTAGCCTACTACATAAGATGCCAGATATCACTATATTCAATCCTAAAGATAAGCCCATGCCAGAAGGGTTTGCCAATGACCCATGCACTACATCCATGTTTTTTGGAAGATTGTCAAAGATAGCTGTCGGCTGAATTACCTATGTTGCCTCCATTTATATTAAAACAGACACATGCTCGTGGTGCGGCCTGTGATCTTATATTCCAATAATGAGTATATAGAATAGGAACTAGTCTTTGTTGCTTTGACAATATGTAATTGTAAATTTATACCTTTAAGTGGATGGTTCTTGAATTCTCTCTGAAATATTGTACTTTTATGCAGTTTTGAAGTTTGATGGATCTATCTACGCAAGCACATCAAGGACACTTGTTTAGTCACTGCCACATATTCCTATCCTTCTGTTATATTGTTTAATTACACGACAAAAATAGATGGATGTCTTTGTCCTTTACAACAAATCTTCCTCTTGTGGTTTTTCCGACATCCTCCGCAAATGCAAACAGTGTCGAGGACTTACACAAAGTGGCGGCTACCATTTTGAGCTTAGATTTCTTGGCTACTAACTCTCCACTTCATTAACATTAAAGTTAACCTAAACTTTTAAACAAACTTCTGGATAAGTCATAAAGACATGTCAGAAGTTTGTATCAGTAGGGGTCCAGGTGCTAAGACCCCCTCCGATCGCTAGAACAAAGGGGGAGTCACACCTAGCTGAGCCCTAGGCCCCTTTCTCTCTGCTCAGTCTTCCTTGGACAGCCAAGCATGTGTTGTATAGACTCACTGAGTTGTTTTCAATCGCCAGGTCGATTGACCCTAATATCAACAGTTTATCTGCCCTTGCATCATTACTAGGGAAATAAGCATGAATCCAATTATTGTTACAAAACCGGTGGCTGCAGAATTTGGATGGAAAACATGGATACAGCCTATGCCTAAGATTCCATAGGGCTGCATCCAACTTAAGCCACCGTAAATCGAGGTTCGCTAATCTCTAATCAGGACCCAGACTCCTTCAGATCAGACAGGAGCAGGGTATAAACGCAGTATCAGACTACAAAGTGCTTATTTGCAGTCTGTACCATAGAGGCACAATGAACGGCATAGGAGCTATACAAAAAAAATAATAAAAATTACATACATATATATATATATATATATATATATATATATATATTGGTAAGAATTAAAAAATTAAGACTATGAAAAAAAGCATTTCATATGTAACAGGTATGCAATACTTGTAGATAAACCAGCGGCACTCGTATATTCATGCAGTAAGGTCCTTTTATTATAGCATTCACCGACACATCACAGTGGGGTACACACAGTGGGAGCAGGGATATTCCACAGGCGACGGCCCGTTTCGCGCTTCACGCGCTTCTACTGGCCTGATATAACGTCATCACGTATCTGTGCAGGTATTTGTACCTGCGCCGATCACGTGAACCATGCTCATATATATAAAGTGATATTAGTAAAAACACATACATATACAAAACATGTAAATAATAATAGTAATGCTAGAGGGTTATACAGGTCTATGCATTAAATTTAGCAATATAGAGAGTTTATACAAAAACATGCATATCGACACGGTTGTTAAGACCAAGCGGGCCCATTGCATCAGTTTTTAATATCCATCGAGATTCACGTTGTAACAATATGAGATGTTACAACGTGAATCTCGATGGATATTAAAAACTGATGCAATGGGCCCGCTTGGTCTTAACAACCGTGTCGATATGCATGTTTTTGTATAAACTCTCTATATTGCTAAATTTAATGCATAGACCTGTATAACCCTCTAGCATTACTATTATTATTTACATGTTTTGTATATGTATGTGTTTTTACTAATATCACTTTATATATATGAGCATGGTTCACGTGATCGGCGCAGGTACAAATACCTGCACAGATACGTGATGACGTTATATCAGGCCAGTAGAAGCGTGTGAAGCGCGAAACGGGCCGTCGCCTGTGGAATATCCCTGCTTCCACTGTGATGTGTCGGTGAATGCTACAATAAAAGGACCTTACTGCATGAATATACGAGTGCCGCTGGTTTATCTACAAGTATTGCATACCAGATCTATTCCTGCGGCAGAGCACCGTATTGGTCCACCGACATACAGATCCATTGAGTTGGCTGCAGACTCCATGCGCACTTGACCCAGCTGATCCGTGAGTAGTGCCGGATTTTCTTTCTTCTCATTGTTGAATCATATGTAACAGGGACATAACTAACAATAGTCCAACATCTCCAAGGGAATGTGGTCTGAACCAGCCCAGAGGGAGATACATGGATGCACGCTGAAAGGCCCACAATCCCAATGCTGGGGATTATATACTCTATTACTTAAGTTAGCCAATAGCAATTGTTCTATACACCATCATGTTAGCGGAGGTGAACCAGTATTTCCCAAATGTTTCCTGTATTTACATATAAAGTGAAGACTTTGAGTTAATATATAATTTTTATTACTTTTTCCATTCTGGTTATATATTTTCTGTAATAACACTTAAGGTCTCTATTTACTGCAGAAATGACTTGTTGAGACTTTGGACTTCTATGGATCTATATAAAATATTCCAGCAATAACAAGTTGAGAACATAATTTTTTTTCATGCAGATCAAAGTCTTTTTTTTCCTAAGAACTTCTTGGAAAACTAAACCAATAGTTGTGGTTTAGAACATTAATTTGTTCCATTTATGTGAATTTATAAACTATGTATCATTCAGAGATCATGTGACTGCTCATAGTCATCACTAAGTGTCAGCTGAAACATAAGGCTATTCATTCATTCATATCCCCCAAAACATGTAGGGGCCTTTCACTTGCATTTGCCCTTGTGTTTGTAGGCAACCCAATCTTCATTTGATGCATCCTGCATAGACCTTTATTTTCATGGGGATTAGAGGTCATACTTAAAGTGTCACTGTCCTTTAATTTTTTTTTGCAGAAATCAATAGTACAGGCGATTTTAAGAAACTTTGTAACTGGGTTTATTAGCAGTTTGAAGCTCTCCCCTCAGTCTTCATGGTTGTCTATGGATAGGGGAGGGGTGGAGGGAGGGAGATGAGGCACCAGAACAGGACAACAAAGAGTTAATTTACAGCTACATCACTAGGCTCTCTCCTCTGAAATCAGCACTGACCTCCCTGACCTCTGAATACCGGCTTTCACACAGCTTCCACTGTGTAATCCTTTGTTCTCTGCTGGCGACTAATCTCCCTCCTTCCCCCTCTGTAGATTACGCAGGGCTCGACTGATGTAAACTAGTTGAGAATTCCTGATAATGAGCAGTGAATAAGGGAGGGGGGGGGGGCTAGGGAAAGTCTTTTTAAATGCAGATAATGGCATATTTGCCTATTAAACCCAATTACAAAGTATCCATGCCTTTTAATCCCTAAATAGGTCCAACATTCAGTTATAATTGATGGGTATTCCCTTTTCAACTAACAGCAAGCTCCTTTTTCCTTCCTTCACAAAAGCCAGCATCCCTGGCTGTTTCTGCACTCTGTGCTGCTGGCCAGTCCACAGGAAAGTTATTCAGAGTGAGGCTGTAAGTAACTTGACCCCAGAAGGGGGCAAACCAGCATCACAGAGTGCAGAGACAGCAGGCTAGTCAAGTGAGCATCCCAAAAGGGGAGAGTTCGTCAGTGTATAACAGAGAGTAATGCTTGGACATGGTATATACCAGCCAGACCGCTGCTTTTAGAGCTGCCAACATTAAGAGGGAAAGAGCAGCACATCAGGAGGAGACAAGATTGCTAAATTGATGTATTTGCAAAAATAATTATTGTAGCATATAGCTTCACACACCCCAAAAAAAGCCAATAGGTCAGGGAAGAGTATTGTCTAGCTAACACCATATGCAACATGGGGGAGAAGGGTCAGCCACCCTTTGCTCTTCAGACCAGTTAGAAGCCCAGTGCCTTTGTTTATGTAGAAGTCTGTAATGGTCTTGTGCGAGCACTAAAATGCTGGAATGCTTGAGAGTCTGACATTTTTTCATTCTAATTTTTGTATATTTCTTTTCTTTATTTCTTTAATGGATGTGTACATGAAAAATACAACAATTAGAATTAGTATTTTAACAATTCTGGAGCTCCCAGCATCATAATGAGCACCCTGAGCACCACACACTGTCAAGCATCAAGCTGGACTGATCACCCCCATGCTGTGTTACCATCATCATCTGTACAGGTAAAGCTTTAAAGATGTTTCCCAGATCTCACTGTCAGCTGGACTTTGTTCGCTATTGCGGTATCCCCCATCTGTCAGGGACAGCACAGCTGGATGCACCCTAGTTACTCTATGTAGAACTGGATGCCTGGATTTCTGAGGCCTATGGGATGAAATTGTGATGAGCAACTTTTCTGCAGACTCTATTCCCTGACAGCTTCCACCAATAACACACAGTCATAGAGTTGGATACAATTCTGGTTACCGGAGGCTGACTGTACAGTGGTCCCTCAACATAAGATATTTATTGGTTCCAGGGCGACCATCGTATGTTGAAACCGAAACTCAAACTCTGTGGAAAACTGGTAATTGGTTCTAAATCCCCCAAAATGAGAAAACATTAAAATTTAAAGGAAAATAAGCACCTAACTAAAATGGATACAGAAAATCCGTACATACAACAGTTAGAAAGAGCTACAAGAGACTCTAAATTTCTGTGTAGAGGACTGGAGTGTTTTCGCTACAAATTTGTGTATGCTACAAATTAAAAAAACAACATTTCAATCTGTTTTTTTTTTTTAAATAATGTAAGTCAATGTGAATGGATCCTAATGGATGGCAAACAACTGCATCCGTTTTTTTCCCACCACAAAACAGATGCGTTAAACAGACAGCAAAAATGCAGTGTGGTCCTAGCCTTAGGTGTTATTATAGATTTTATTTTATGTATAATTTGTTGTTGTTTTTTTTTTTTTTTACTTTTAATGAGCAGAATAAAAGTTCACTTTTAATACCTGCATCCTCTAGTGAGCCCGAACAGCTGCATCTTGTCATGAACCTTGAGATTGTCTTCCTACAAACCCTTGATGATTAACCTGATTACCAAACGATCACTCTAGTACAATTATTAATTGCTTTATCCCATCCAGGTCTGCGGATGTTTTGCAGATGTCAGTAAATACAATTAAAGGGGTACTTAGCCAAAATAGTTATACTTAAGCTCATTTTTTGCAAATACATTAATTCAGCAAACCTGCCTCCTTCGCCTGATATGCTGTTCTTTCCCTTCCATTGTTGACAGCTTGTCTAAATTGTCAACCACCACTCTTCTCTAAATATAAATATATATTAGAGCAGAGTGGCGGTCAATAACCTAGACAAGGAGCGGTCAACAAGGAGAACAAAAGAATGGCAACAGAGGCAAGTGTGCTAAATGAATGTATTTGCAATATTATTTAACTTGACGAGCCCTACAAGTATAAGGCTCCTATCTGCAGCTAAGGGCTTATTCACACTATTCGTGCTGTGATCCCGATGAGAAACGCGGCACGGATCCCCTAGCTGTAGCCCCCAAAGCCGCCCGGCATGGATCCCCCCCACCCGGCCGCAGAGATGACAGGAGAGCACGATGTGCTCTCCTGTCATCTCATCTACTACTCACCGCGTTCACCGGAAGTGGCCTGGACTATGCTGCCAGGAGAAGGCAGCATAATCCAGGTCACTTCTGGTGAAGATGAAGCCGGTCAGTGCAGGGAGTAGGTGAGTAGATGAGATGGCACATCATGCTCTCCTGTCATCTCTGCGGCCGGGCACCGCGGTGGGGGTGATCTGTGCCGTGATCCGCACTAGGACAGTCCTATTTTTTTGCATTGCAGGTCATGGCACCGATCATGTGAATGGCCACATTCACTGCAATGGTCCCTAAAATTATCCATGGTTGCGGATCCACGACTATAGACAATTTCACGGGACCTGTGAATAAGGACTAATACTCACCACTAATGACCGACATCAGTGATCACATTGATGTCAGTCATTTAACCTTCTATATACTGCCAATTAATAGTAGTTGTGGCATTTAGAAACTTGTCTGACAGGTGCCCATCCTGTCAGACCTCTGATCGGTTCCCCCACCACAATGCAATCACCAATGGCCAGACTGCAGGGCATTTTTGTGACATAGAGCTGCTTCTTAGTCACATGGTCAGACTACGACCCACCACAGAAGAAAAGAGACCTGAAATGCATATAGGCAAAGAAATAGGATACAATGGGTATTGGTGAAAATGACACTGGAGGGCATCTGTTTTAACACAGATAGTGTTAGAATAGTGTAATCCCTTGAAAGCTCTCACAAGAAAGAAATTCCATTGGCCACACACTAAAAAATTTAATTAGAATTAATTGAGATCAAAAGGTGAAGAGGTCTGGACATGAAGATAACTAAGATCCCCATTCTACTAACCTTCTATCATGTCTGAAGTGGAAAGTTACAAAGGGCAATGTAAATCATCCAAGAGACCTTGGCAATAATGACTACACAATTACTAAACCTGCCAATAAAGCTAATAAAATCACCATAATAACTTATTCACATTGACAAGCTGCACAAACCAGATCAATAATCTGAATGTAATCCTCAGGGAGAGTGTACACAAGTACATGGTGGCAGATCTTCTGGATTACCTGCATTACATAATCATATTAAGCATCTTCGTCCAATGTTCTTGCATTTGGAGACTTAACATTATCAACTACAATACATTGAGCTTTCATCACTGGAACCAGCTATAGAAGGTGCAGAGGTGGCTGATGTACCAAATGCCAAAAATAAAAGAGCAGATTTACTGTAGTAGCAATGCTCAGCTGGGTGCTCCAGAGCTTTACTTTACACTACATCTTTGTATATTGTCAACATTTCACCAGATATAAGTTTTAGAGATGAGCAAACTTAACAATCGGCATTTGAATCCTGCTGCCAAGAGAAGGTGGGGATGAACCCAGAGGATTGCCTGGAAAACATGGATAGCTGTATTCATGTTTTCCAGGCAGTCCTTGGACTTAATCCACCTTCTTCAGGCAGTCGGATTCAAGTGCCAATCGTTTGGGTTTCAGCAAGTTTGCACATCTCTAGTGCACACCTCTTCGGGAAATCTGAAGCTAATGCACTGCAGTTACAGATATTAACACCAGCTCTGAGCTGTAGATTTTGGCCATGATTTACATGCCCCTTGGAGTGCAGTGATCCATCTTCACATTGACAACTCCCAGCCCTGTGGCGCTGTCAGGAGAAGAATTGGCAGAGTAGAGCCAAACAGAACAGCAGAGTGCAGAGAAGCACAGTGCTGCTGGCCAGAACAGCCAAAGACTGTCGAGGTGCACGCCTTCCACCCAAAGGAAAAGTAAAAGTAACTAGGCGCATTAAAAGAGGTAAGTTTGGCATCTGAGAATACCCTATTAGGTAATTTTACCACTGTACCCCTTATGTTTGCTGCTGTGTGCTTTATCTGTACCACTCTTTATGAACACTCATACTACTAATGCCACGTTGTCATTTATAACGGTATGATACCACTCTTCGAATACTCACCTGTCCGGCTCCAGAGCTGCTCTGTTGATCTGGCCTTTTCTTGTCAGTTCTGTGTGATGCCAATACAATTAAATATTAATGAATGCTGGATTCCTCCTTTCGCTTCGACCAATGTAGGGGTCTGGTTGTAGCTGTGACCTCTGAGACCCCTATTGCCACTGTGTACGTCCCAGTTCACTTGGTACCACTGGCCTGAGGCCTGGGTCTTACCTCATCCCTTATCACAAAGAACCTGTAGGCCTGCCACGCACCCCGAGCAGTGTTACCCCAACACGTATCCAATGTGTCTTCACCAATAAATTTTTTTTTTTAAATGCCTAAAATGTTGAAAAATAAATATGTATATATATATATATATATATATATATATATATATATATACATATACACATACATATATATATATATATATATATATATATATATATATATATATAGAGTCCCAATTGTTTTTGATCAGAAAAGCATCAGAAAAGCAGCATATTAAGACATTTTTCTCGACCATCAGTAATATTTTTCAAAATGTGGTTCAGTGTCCCTTTACAATCTATACCGATGACATTTCACATTAACCTTGTCTAAGTGTAACATTTAATAGCTGTTACACAAGCCTAAAGGACAGAAACGACTGCACATCGCACCCATGACTAAGTACCTCCTTTGTTTTTCCCATTCTACCTACAGGAGCAATGGTGAGAGGTAACAGCTTGTTCACACTTGGTGGCCCCTTTCTCCACCGGTGGTGCCTGCCAGGTTTTGGGGGGCCCTTGGGGTTTGGTCCTGCAACATTGGGGTTGCAGGCCATTCCGTAGCTTCCCTTTCCTGCTTGTGCACACTTTGCGGGGTTTGCGTCCACTGACCGGCACAGTGTTGTTTGGTTAGGGACTCATGTGTGTCAGAGACCTGCACGTGGTACATGAGGCAATATGGTTTGATCAAATTATATACTAACTTCTGATGTTGGTTTTTAATGTAGCTGAACAAGCTTTCGTATCAACCATGGGTGCGATGTGCAGCCATTTCTGTCCTTTAGGCTTGTCCATGTTTAATAGCGGTTATAAACTCCCTTGATCTACCAGTCTCAGGTATCAGTCATCTATGAAAAAACTATTTCAAACGTTTAATGGTGATAAATGCGTTTGTCATGGCCGCCATCCAGACAAGTGGACCAAATACATGTAAATGTTTCTACAACATTCCACTCGATTACATAGATATATGCAGTTTACTAGGTACCAAAACGGCAAATTCCATTTACAGTTTTTTTTTTGTTTTTTTTTTGTGATTCTTAATACATATAAAGAGTCCTGGTATTCAGACCCTGACTAAATGCTAGATTGTTTCTAGGGAGAAAAGCATGCTAAGTGCATTCCGTCTAGGCTCTGTACCACATGGTCAAGACCACATGTGTTAAACTCCAGCTGGTATAAAACTATGATTCCCATCATGCCTGGATAGCCAAAGTTTAAGCTTTGGCTGTTCAGGCATGATGGGAATTGTAGTTTTGCAACAGCTGGAGGACCAGAGTTTGACACCCCTGGTCAAGACAGTCTCATAATGCAAGTTTATGGGACAGTCTCAGGCCCATACGCTAAGGGTGGGGAGAGAAGCAATAAGCCACGCACATCCCCACTTATTCTAATGGCCAGTCCAGGTCTGAACACTTAGAATGCAATCAAAACTTTAGACATGCCTCTGGATCCTTCATGCCCCGTTTGTAAGACCATTTCTCTGAGGGCACCTTAACATGGTGAGATGGCATATTCTGCTTGATCAAAAAGTTTGCTAAGAACCTAATTTTTAAACTCTTTAGAACAGGTTTTTATCATGTGTACGCTTGAGGGAGTATACACGTCCTGGCACTTGAAGGTTGCTGTTGCACTTTCCTGTTTTTGTCTGTATTTTAGCCATGGCAGCATGCAAACTACATAGTGTGAACGGAGGTGTTGGAGTGCTGGCCAATTTTTTTGCATTTGATACTTCTGAATATGCAATAATTCTTTTTTTAAAACAACAAATACACTTGGTAGCATATGCATTTTGGACACGCCAAAGTACGCCTCCCCCAGGTGTACCTATGAAACCAGAGGTCATAGTTCATGAGAAATGAGAGGTCACATTTCATGTCATTACTAAGAACGGTGATCACCTAACTGGAGAGCCCTTGTTGCCATGAGCTTTCCCAGTAGGTTGTTCCTTTAATTACAAAGTGATCAAAATTAGAGATGAGCGAACCTAGAGCATGCTCGAGTCCATCTGAACCCGAACTTTCGGCATTTGATTAGCGGTGGCTGCTGAAGTTGGATAAAGCCCTAAGGCTATGTGGAAGACATGGATATAGTCATTGGCTGTATCCATGTTTTCCAGACAACCTTAGAGCTTTATCCAAGTTCAGCAGCCATCGCTAATCAAATGCCGAACAATCAGGTTCGGATGGACTCGAGCCCGATTCACTTATCTCTAATCAAAATGCATTGCAGTTTGTGATGGCATCATGCTAGTAGTGTACCATAGTAAGTTATGTAAAAATGTGATAGTTGTGTGCAGATCTTGACTATGACACCATGTTTCTGCTGAACTGTCTGTGATTGCGGCCCTATTCAAGCAGACACCAAATGAAACTAATAAGTTCTGCATAAATTTATCTAAATGCACCCTAATTGCAGTTGAACTGAGCATGCCTGACCACCTTAGTGGGTCTTAACCAAGAGCAGCAGGTAATCAAAACAAAGCAGGCACATAAGGGATTAGTAAGTGTATATCTTTCATACAGTACAGTATGCTTAAGTAAAATATGTTTAATTTTACATAATGCACCAGTTTAGACCTAGTTTTTTTTACAGGCACAACCCCTTTAAGTCTATACCAGTGTGAAGAATAGGAGGGCCTTCTGACCCCTGTATGACAAAGTAAGCCCCCAACCCAATGGTGCAGTTTCTGGAACCACAAAACGTATGATATTTCCGAAGTGTTCCTCACACTCAATGTCTAGGCAATGGATATTTGCTTTAATATTCTAGTTATAGCCCCGGTGTAGTACGATAATAATCATATTAAGTTCGGCACTAAATAACAAACATATTCCCGGTTAATGCAGTCTATAGGCTATCTTGTGTTTTTTCAAGATTTCTCTTGTGATAAGGTTGGAATATTACACAGACTTGCCACCTTGTGATACATTGTTCCAGGACAACCACATATGCTGCTGCTAACAGGACTAGAATGGACGGGATTTATGACTCATGTGGATTTGTGGAGTGGAATTTAACCCAGATTCTCAGTGCGTAGTTACTAAGCAGCGTAATAAGAAAGTTCAGCTTAGGTGTAAATTGAATTCTACCGAGACAGAGAAAGGTGAAAAGAGCAACAGCTTCATATTTCATCTGAAATGAACAACAGAGATTGCTCAGGGATATGTGTAACCCTATATAAAGGGGAGACTATAGATTTCTACATTTAATCAGCAAAACACAAACATTTCCTCTTTTCTCCGAGCAAAATAATGAAGTTTGATTAGTAATATGCTTTTATAAATACTAAAGCTTTCTTGACCTGAAGGTTAGGGATATAATAAGTAACTCAACGAGACTATATGACAAGCTTTAGGACACAGAACTGCTATATCTCTGAAAAGAAAGGATTCGTGTTTATAGCTGTTATTCATAGTTTATGTTTTAACAACTCATCGTATTATTTTTGAAGTCTTTGTAAACATTACATCCCTGTAGGTCCATAAAGCACTATGCAAAGCTGCTTTCTTTGTTGTTTGGAACAAAAATGAACCTAACTAAAGCGTGGTGGTACACGGGATCCTTATAAAGTGTGGGGACTTAACTGAAATGTGAGGGCACAAAAGGATCTTCCTAAAGTGTGGGGCCACATAAGGGACCTAACAACAGAGTAGGAGCACATATGTGGCCTAACTAATATGTGGGGGCTAAAGGGGGAGGCACAAATGAAATTAAGCTACAATGTGAGGGCAAAAGTGAGTTTTACTAAAGTGTAGCACCACATAAAGTAGGGCATGATGTATAAACTAGTTATAGTTTGGGGCCTAGTACGGGGGACAAAAAAGGGGCCTAGTGTGGAAGGGAAGTACACTGTGGGCACAGCATCAGAGTCTAACGCAAACAAGCTCAAGGGGGGTCTACCTAAAGTGTACAGGCATAAATGGTAAACTAATAAAACTTATAGGGACATGGAGCGAACCACTTCACTTAATATAACAACCGGATGCTACCTCTGTTTTAATTGTAATTCCAATAATGTCAAAGACAGGCAAAACACATATAGGTGCACCCACCTATATTCAAAAATGTACAAATTTTATTTCACATAAATTCACAAAAAAAACTAGACCAAAAAACAAAACATAAAAACACTTAAAGCACCCAAAAGGGTGAATCAATCACAGAAGCAAACATGATGCGCTCTACCTCTAATATGGTTTTTCAGGTTCCACAATATTGTTAAGTAAATTCCTTATATACACTCAAATGATTCTCTAAAGTGCACGCTGTACTCTATAACCAAATCACTAATATCCCCGTAAAGTGTTAATGCTCACACAATTCAAAAAAGTGTAACATAATTATCCACATTAAACAAAACACTTTGAGAGCCACGATACCTGTACAGTTTGGTCCGGTGTAGCTTACAGGGTCCTGGGGGACTATTACTTCATGTGATTTGTTCATTATTGTTCTCTGTGTTTCTCTTGATTTTTGTATTTTCAATATTGTGAGTTCATGCACTAGCTGTTGTTTTGTTTAATGGGAATAGTTGAATTGTGTTTCATTGAGCATCAGCACTTCATGGAGATATTAGTGATTTGGTTATAGAGTATAGGTTTTACAGCACATGCACTTTAGAGAATCATGTGAGTGTATATAAGTAATTTAACAATATTGTGGACCCTTAAAAACCATATTAGAGGTATAGCTACCAGGTTTGAAGTATAGCGCATCATGTTTGCTTCTGTGATTGAATCACCCTTTTTGGTGCTTTTAAATGTTTTTTATGGTTTTTGTCTAGTTTTTCTTGTATTCTGTGATTTTTTAAATATATGTGGGTGCACCTATATGTGTTTTGCCTGTCTTTGAGATTATTACAGGCATAAATGGGGCATAACAATAGTGTGGGGTTATAAAGGGACCTAACTGAAGCACAAAAGTGACCTAACGTTTGTGTGGGGGTGCAAAAGGGACCTAGCTTTGGTGTGAAGGTACGACTTATGTGTGAGGGCACAAACAGCTAATAACTACAATGAGGGGGTACCAGGGGGTAAACTTTAGTCTGGAATCACAAAGGGGGCCTAACTTAAGTGTGAAGTTACTACTGATTGAAAGTTTGTATAAAGGTGAGAATGGTGCTGGAGAGAATTTTTTGTGTGGCAAATTTTGCTACAAATCATGACATCACCTGTAGTCATTAAATGTATCTTCCATGCCAGGATAGGCAATGTTATCACCAGAAAAATAATCAGGCAAAAGGTCAGGAACTTGGCCAAAAGCCAAGTCTAACGAAAGAGTATTAACTCTTTGCACCAAGTTTTCCTGCCACCAATAAAGACCTATTATCCAGGCTTAGGAAAGTCCTATGGAAACATGAAACAGAGAAAAGTGGTAAGCCATAGGCTAAGTATTATTTTGATTTGGCGAGTCCAACCCCCCCCCCCATCTTTGTGTTCAGTAATTGGCTGAACGGCATCTTAACATACACAAACCCATCTACTGTATCCACGTCAATGTTGTGCGCAGGATTATTGCACTATTGAAAGGAGTAAAATGATTATATGTATTCAGCTGTAGCTGACAGAAGCTTAATAATAATTTACAGTTTCCCATAAATGAGATGACAGTGACAGGGGGCGGACATTGGTGAATTGCTCGCATGTCCTGCAGCTATAATTTTGCAATGTACTGATTTCTCTGACTGCTTTGATTAGGTTAAAAACAGAACAGAGCTTGTCATTCATAATGGGATTATACAAAGAGTCTAATGGATCAGTGCGCTCAATGACGTAAAGGAAATATGGGAGAGACTATCTACTATTGTATTGCTTTTGGATTTTCAATTATAGTATTTGTGATGGAATGTTTAATATGAGCACTGAGCGACTGCACAAACTCCCCATACATCGTCCTTTGATGTATTATTGTAAAGTGTATCGCTTTGCAATGGTTTAACTACTGTACTATTTAAGACCTAACAATCATCGGGATTAAAAGGCATCCGACAATATAAAGTATGCAGGGTTCATGTAGACGTACAGGACCGAACAAAAGTTTCAGGCTGGTGTGGAATAAACGCGGTAAGAATGCCTAAAACTTTTGCACAGTACTATATGTATCTTCATAATTGACATTGACATGAATAAGGAATTTTACTTTGGCCTTTGAAGAGATCATCCCAGATGGAGTGGGAGGCTGAACTGTGAACTTCATCTACTGTCTTATCAATTTACCCATGTCACTTTTGACTGTAATGATGTGCAGATCACTTTCCAGCAGCCTCCTCCTTATCATCATAGAACAGAAATTCAATCCTTCTGGAAAAAAATACAATATTTCCTTTTAGATAATCTCATATTGGCATTGACTGAGAATTATCTTGCTTTTCAGGAAGTTTCTTTAAGTACAGAAACAGCGGTGGGGGCGTGTCTTGAGCATGGCAGAGTGAGGACGCGTCTGACCACAGCTCCGGGCCCCACGTTACATTACTGGGACTTTACCCATCACCACCGCTTCAACGCTATGCCCACCGGGGGTAGGAAGACACCCACTATCAGGTCGGTCAACCCCCGAAACTCCCTGGACCGATTTGTCCGGTGAGCAGCGAGTGGATCCCCGTCCTCCACACAGCACACTAAGATGACCGGCGCGCCACACAGAAGACAGCTCCCGCATTCCCGGAACTGAGCCAAACCCTGCCGACGATCCTGCGAACCCCGCAGGGAGATGGACTGTCGCCCTCAGGCACCACTGCATCAGGTCCACAGGCTCCCATGGCCTCTGACACGCTGCTCACTGAGGTGAGAACCCTGCTCCAGGCCCTCCCCACCAGAGAGGAGCTTACCACACAATTGGCGCGCATGGAAGAGTGCCGTGCCGGGGACATGGCGGAGATCAAAGCCTCGATATCCTCCATCACGACCGCTGTGTCCGGGCTGTAAGCGAGACAAGACGCCACAGATCAGACTCTTGCCTCCGTAACCCCCCCGCCTAGACTCCCAAGATGCGATCCTGAGGGACTTAATCGCCCACGTGGACGACCTTGAGAACCGGGGCCGTCGCAATAACGTGAAGATCCGTGGTCTGCCTGAAGATATCAGGCCGGATCGCCTCACCCGTGCAGTTAAAGGGACAGTGTCACATTTCTTCAATTGTATATATAATTGTAATTGTATATATCTTTGTTACCTGGGGGACCCCTCGGACACCCCCATCAAGCTGGACCGTACTCACAGAAACTGCCCCCGAGACGTCCTGTGCTGGGTACATTATTACCAGCAAAAGGAGGCAATAATGCAACGCGTGTGGGAGCGAGGCCCGATGGAGTTTGAGGGGGCAGAGATTACTCTCCTCCCTGACCTCTCCCGGCGCACCCTGGCTATGCGCCACATGCTCCGTCCTCTCCTGGATGCCATCAGAGACTTGGGAGCGTCCTATAGATGGGGCTATCCATTCCACCTCATCAGACATGCCGGGACCACCTACCTGCTCTGTACGCTGCGGGATCTGCCTGGTGCTCTGGATTTGCTCGGCCTACCGTCGCTTCACCTGCCGGACTGGACGACTCCGGACCTCCCACCTCCACCAGCTGGTTCCGTTGTGGGGAGTCGTTCCCCATGATCAGAGTCGAGAAGATCCCGCTCTCCTCTGCGCGGGGGCCCCCGCTCCCCCCCGTCAAAGAGGGCACCGCTCACTGCCGAACCGCCAGTCGGAGCCTCGCTGAGACTCGGCCTCCCTACTGAAGTCGGCTCCCTGTTCAGGGTTATCGCCGTTGCGTCCTAGTTGCAAGGTTCCTGCTCGTTGCAGCACACAGAAAGGACATGGTGACTCCGAGGACCCTGCCAGCCAAGTAAGACTGTTGATAGCTGCAAGTTAGCCGTGATACGGGAACTGCCTCTGTTGCTGCCCATCACACGCATGTGGAGGACGTGCCTGGTCCTTTGCAGCCCTGCACCACTTCCCCCTCCCATACGGGTCCTGGTCATATCACCTCCCTCCCTGTGTCCTTGGGCACTGAACGCCCCCCTCCCCCCTCATGTCCATGGGTGCGGACTCACCGGTCACCTACAGTTTCCATCCATGGGCCGACACCTCCCCCCCCCCTCCAGTCACTCATCCCCTGGATCAGGGACCGGACGAGACTCCAGACGAATTGGCAATACCGGATTGACAGTCTGCTGCGGGTGGGACTGTCATGATATCCCTAGGTGACACCGCTCTTAACCTGCCAATGTCTCCCCCCCCCCCCCTCACCTCCCCTTTTCCCCTCCCTCACCTCCCCTTTTCCCCTCCCTTCCTTCTCCCCTTCCCCCCCCCCCTTACTTTCCCAGGACACTTGGGCGTGCAGCCTGAACTTATGGGCCAATATTGTTATAGCATGTTCTTGGGTTTACTTGTATGTACGAGTTATCTCTCTGCGGGGAGACGCCAGAAGGCGCTAATGTTCTACACTCACCTTTGCTTGACAGACCTCTCACACTACTTTTCCTTCTCCTTGCTCCTCTATACAGCCACCTCTAACTAACTAACAAGGCAGAGTTTTCACCTCCCGCGGGTGGGGAGTTCTCCTTCCTTGTCTTTCACGGGATGCCTCTTGTTTGTCTGTTTACTCCTGTCTTCCTTGTCTCCTCTGCTCCCCCCCCCCCCCGTCTCTACAAAGGAGTCCCTTTATAGGACTACTGTTGACCTTAGGGCCTGGACGCGGTCCTCGGGCCTGCTCTTCCGCGTTTTCCCGCAGTCCTCCGCACAGGGATTTTTTTTTTTTCTTCTTTTTTTGCAGACGTTGGTCCCCTGGACTCCCGTCCTCCCTAGTGCTTGGGAGGTTTTCGCCTCCCCACTTCCCTTCAGTCTCCCCCTCCCCCTCCTACCGTCCTAGTTCCCTCTCTATCTTATTTCCCCCCTTCATCCTCCCTCCTCACTTTCTGGTTTTCGCTTCCTCCCCCTCCCCTCCCCTTCTTTCTCCTTTTCACCCAGGCTCGCTCCTCACTGAATCATGTCAACGGTACTCTGTGTATCGCTCAACACACAAGGCCTAAACGTCCCAGAGAAGCGCTCCTCTCTGCTACATCTTCTATGGGCTAAAAAGGCCTCGGTGGCCTTTATCCAGGAGACCCACTTCCGCGGGGACCAAGTGCAAAGATTGTCCGACCGCCACTTCACGGACGCTTACCACAGCTGCTCTCCGGACTCTAAAACGAAAGGGGTAGCGATCTTGCTTGCTCATACAGCCCCCTGGGAATTCTTAGATCAGAGGTCGGATGCAGAGGGACTGTTCCTTTTTGTGAAAGGGAAAATGGCGGGTGTCCTTTGCACCTTTGGCACGGTGTACCTCCCCAATGCGGGGCAGGCTGCCTCTCTGGAGAGGTATTTATCGGAGGTCGAGGACTTCCTGGAGGGTGTGGTTGTCCTCGGAGGACATCTTAACATGGCTCTTGACCCTCTTCTTGACTCTTCCTCTGGCCATTCTGCTCTCTTTTTCTTCCTTAAGACGGGCAAAACAATCCCTTCACTCCTACCAACTTATGGACACCTGGCGGTTGCTTCATCCCCGCGATAAAGACTACACCTTTTTCTCGCACCCCCATAACGTATATTCCCGTATTGACTACCTTTTTATCTCCCACGCAAACTTGGACCGTGTAACGGCGGCCTCCATAGACCCAATCTCATTTTCTGATCATGCACTGATCTCTCTCTCTCTCTCTATCTTTCTCCCCTCCCCAACCGCGAAGCTGGCGCTGGCGTTTAAACGAGACCCTGCTGAGGGACCCAGGGGTTCTGGCGGAAGTCCGGACTGACCTCTCTACCTACTTCTCCGCTAATACCTCTCCTGAATCTTCCCCATTGGTGGTGTGTGAGGCCCACAAGTGCTTCATAAGAGGCACATTTATTAAGCTCGCCACTCGCCTTAAGAAGGAGAGATCAGCCAAAATAAGGTCCTTGATCACGCGGATTGTGGACTTGGACAAACGACATAAAACAAGCCTGGACCTTGCCACAGGGTCGGAGCTAGCGGACCTGCGAGTTAAGCTGAGAGGTGGGTAATATTTATGGCTCTAATGGTGTTGTAGCGGGCATCTCGCATGGGCATGAACCCTACCTGGTCAGGGTGTATTATAGCTTGCAGAAGGGGGGTAAGGCAAGCCGCCAAAATTTTAGAAAAGAATTTGAGATCCAGATTCAGAAGGGAGATGGGACGGTAATTTTGGCACAATGAGGGGTCTTTGCCGTCTTTGGGGATAACTAAGATATGAGTGTGGAGGGCATCCAGGGGGAGGGGGGAGCCAGTGGACAGAGTTAAAGGCAGACAGGAAATGGTCCCGGAGGAGAGGACCGAAGGTTTTGTAGTAGGGCAATGTAAACCCGTCAGGTCCTGGGGCCTTGCCCGATGGGGACGTCTTAAGAGCCCACTCCCACTCTGAGGTTGTGATGGGGGATTCGAGCGCGGCAGCTTCCGCCTCCGACAGTGTCGTCAGTCCCGACTCAGTCAGGTACGAGGCAACGGCCGAGTGAAAGGGTGGGGAGCTCGGAGAGGGAGTAGGGGTTGGCAGGCCGTAGAGGGAGGTGTAATAGTCCCTGAAGGATTCCGCTATTTGGGAAGATAGGGTCTATTTTGATCCGGAGGAGGAAGTAATATGGGGGATGAAAGAGCGGGCTCTCTGTTGGCGCAGGGCCCAAGCTAGGGTCTTGCCCGGTTTGTTGCCAAACTCAAAATAATGGTGGCTCTCGTGCTAGAGAGGCCTTGGCATTTGCAAAGGTGAGGTCTGGCCCATTTCTCTACCCTTCCTGCCATGCTTCTATCCACAGATGCGGAGAAGGCCTTTGACCGTGTAGCCTGGCCTTTTCTCTTCGCCACACTCAGGCATGTTGGTCTTGGCCCTCACATGCTGAAATGGATTGGCTCTCTATACTCCCGTCCCTCGGACCAGGTTTCGGTCAATGGCCTTCTCTCAGCATCCTTCCCCATCACGAATGGAACGCGGCAGGGCTGCCCCCTCTCCCCGCTAATCTTTATCCTGACTCTGGAACCCTTCCTTAGACATGTGAGACGTAACCCGGACATCTCTGTGGTGCGGGTGGGGTCAGTGGAACACAGAGTTGCTGCTTACGCGGATTATGTTATTCTTCCTTACCCAGCCCACGATCTCTCTCCCTAACCTGCTGTCAGAATTATCACGTTACCAAGCCCTCTCTAACTATAAAATCAATCTCCAAAAATCTGAGGCACTCAACATATCCCTCCTTTCTGAGGCAGTCTCCTCCCTCGGGGTGTCCTTTCCCTTCCGCTGGACCGGCTCCTCCCTCAAGTATTTGGGGGTCCAGCTCACGCCTTCCACATCTGACCTATACAAAACGAACTTCCCACCTATGCTCCAGACAATAGAGAGGGAATTGCTTCGTTGGCTCAAGGGCACCTTTTCCTGGTTTGGCCGATGTGCAATTTTTAAAATGAATGTCCTGCCTCGCCTAATGTACCTCTTTCAGGCCCTCCCGGTCACGGTGCCCCTGCCGTACTTCAGGCAACTCACCTCACTTGTTACAAAATTTATGTGGGCGCACAAACAACCACGCATAGCAAAGGCAGTTTTGTATCGCCCCAAATCGAAGGGTGGTCTTGGGCTGCCTAACATCTACCAATATTATGTCGCTTCCCACCTGTCCAGAGTACTGGACTGGCACCGCCACTCCTCCTCGAAGTTATGGGTGGACCTAGAAAAGGTGGTCGCTCCATTGTCTTTGCTGGCAGCTCCCTGGCCCCCACCCCACTATTGCCCCGACACTCCAGGTCTGTCATAAGCACCTCTCCGCGAGCTTCATGGCCCCACACCCTTCTCCTCTGTTCCCAATTCTAGATAACCCATCCTTCCGCCCGGGGATAGAAGATGCGGGCTTCCGTACGTGGTCGCGGGCTGGACGTTTTCGTGCCCAATCCTTCTTCAGGGGCACGGCATGGCCCTCGCTCTCTGATCTCAATGCCCTGACTGACCCAACCCCCCTAAGGTTCTGGAGATCACTTCAGCTCCATCACTTCCTCCTCACCCTTCCCATGCCTTCCTGCTTTGCCCGCCCACCTACACCCTTCGAATCCCTGTGCCTGGGCTCTGGCACTCTCCAACATTCTCTTTCCATTCTGTATGCCATGTTGGCCCCCAATCAGCCATCTCCCCTCTTCCTCATGGTCTGGGAGGAGGAACTAAACACATCCTTCACCGCAGCGCAGGTGGACAGAGTGCTCACATGCACGCACTCCTCCTCGATCTCCTCCCGCATTCAGGAAGCGGGCTACAAGCTCCTCTCCCGTTGGTACTGGGTGCCTAACCGACTACACCGGATCTTCCCTGAGGTGTCCCCACAATGCTGGAGGGAATGCAGCGAGGAAGGCTCCCTCCTCCATACATTCTGGAGTTGCCCCAGATTGGAGCCTTTTTGGAAAGAGGTTTGGCGTATCGCCTCCACTTTTACTGACTATCCTCTCCCTTTCTCGCCTGCTCTTTTCCTCTTACATGTGTCCGACATCCCCCTCAGAAGTTACCGTACCTCAGTTCTCAGACACCTGATCAATGCTGCCCGGGCCTGTATACTCGCTCTGTGGCGCCAACCTGACCCTCCTAGCCTTGCACTGTGGATCCGGAGAGTGGAAGACCTCAAACATATAGAGGACCTGACTGCTCAGCTCCATGACCGAAACTCTCGGTTCTTTCGGACCTGGTATTATTGGGAGAAGTTCACCGAGACCCCTGAATACAGGTCTCTGCTGAATCAGTGAGGACCTGCCTGTTCTCCTCTCACCACCCCTCTCGGTACTCCCCCCCCCCCCCTGTCTAACTGCCCCCCCCTTACTTCCACCCCCTCCCCCCTAATTTGTTGGTCTTCGGACCTTTCTTTGGTTGAGCGCTAGCTCACTCCCTATTCTTCGTTTGATGTTTGCTATGCCAAATGATTGCACTTTATGGGAGCCGTGGTTGGTTCTGTTTGCTCTCTTTGTCTGATTATGAGTGCCTCAGCGCCCTGCGAGACGCCAGTTGTATCCATTGATGTATAAAAATGTAAAAATTTGAATAAAATTAAGAATTTAAAAAAAAAAAAAAAAAAAAAAAAAAAAAAAAAGAGTACAGAAACAGGGGAAAGGTCAGTATAATAACAATGATGGGGTAGTGTTCCATTGGTAAGGAGGTCCGGTGGTCAGACTAGGTGATAACTGTTTTTATTTAATGCTTAAAGCATTTTTATCACCTGGTTTAAAAAAGGTATATAGATTTGTAATTCGCTATTTTAAAAATCTCCAGTCTTCCAGTACTTATCAGCTGTTGTATGTCCTGCAGGAAGTGGTGTATTGTTTCCAATTTGACACAGTGCTCCCTGCTACCACCTTTGTCCAAGACAGGAACTATCCAGAGCAGCAGCAAATCCTAATAGCAAACCTCTCCTGCTCTGGACAGTTCCTGTCTCGGACAGAGTTGGCAGCAGAAAGCACTGTGTCAGACTGAAAACAAAACACGACTTCCTGCAGGACGTACAGCAGCTAATAAGTACTGGAAGAATTGATATTTTAAACAGACGTTAATTACATATCTATACAACTTTATGACACCAGCTCAACTGAAAGAATTTTTTTTTTACCCGAGTACCCCTTTAATGGGAGGATTACTAAGCAGTAAAAGCTAAACCATTACATTTCAATCAGTGGAAATTCAAAGAATAAATGTAAATGAAAACATGTAATTCTACCAGTCCATTTGCTTAATACACCTAGAAATGTGATTACGGGGGTTTGTTTTCTAAGTTGTTGCTGTAAGTTAATCTTCGTTGACTAAAGAAGGTTTTGATTGTGCCCATAGGATATCATTTATAAGTATATTTTAATTACAAACATTTTTTTCATGCGCTGGTGTTGCGGCTGCTTACGCAGTAATCTTGGCTACGCATTAAACTGTCAGACTGCACTTAAAATGTACTTGCTTAGTGGAGGAAACAAACATTTTGTTTCAAGACTTCTCTCTATCAAAGGAAGACTGGTTTATCTTATCAATTTTTATTATTGCTTTGAGAGTTTTACAGAACTCCCAAGACCGCTTCCTGTAAAAGGTTTGAGTCATATTTTTCTAGTATGGTGATAGCTATCTACATTGAAGACTTTACTCATCGCTATCAACATCCCCACGTGTCCCATTAGATTAACGAGAGTTTATGAATTTCTAAAATTTATTCTAAAAAAAGCTGAAACTTCTATAGTTCCAAGTTTTTCCTTAAAGGGGTTATCCAGCGCTACAAAAACATGGCCACTTTCCCCCCTACTGTTGTCTCCAGTTCAGGTGCGATTTTCAATTAAGCTCCATTTACTTCAATGGAACTGAGTTTCAAAACCCCACCCAAACTGGAGACAACAGTAGGGGGAAAGTGTCCATGTTTTTGTAGCGCTGGATAACCCCTTTAAAGTGAATGTACCATTAGTACTAATTAGGCTACCTCCCCTTCCCCATGGCCCTGCTCAATTCTAATGGAGGCACATCATCAAGGGGAGGGAAAATTGTCACACTGGGGTTGCCGAACCTGTCTCCAGTGTACAGAGCCGGGGACGGTACAGAAAAAGAAACGGGTGCCATTTTAAAAAAGATACAGGAAAATTTTTACTTTGTCCTAATGGTACATTTGCTTTAATAATAAATAAATAAATATATATATATATATATATATATATATATATACATATATATGACTTGAATATGAGTCGTCAGCAGAAAGACTGAAAAATTGGTCATGATCTACCAAGTAGGCATGAACATGGGACTTGCAAGTATAGAAGGGCAGGAACATAGACACAGGGTCTGTAGGAGTGGACACGCAGGACAGGCAGGTGTAGACAGGACTGGCAAAGGCTGGAATGAAGACACAGGACCTAACAGATGTAAATACAGGACTGTACAACAAGTACCCGACACACATCCCAAAGGGGTAGGCAGGGACAAAGTCCAAGAACAGGCCAGGTCATAATAAGAAGATAACTTCAAAACTGGATGGCTCTGTTCACACAACAAAAAAAGAGAAAAGTTGTCCACGTTTTTCTTTAAAAAGATGTCCGTTATTGCCGCGATTTAATTGAAGTCAATGGGGTTGATGGACACACAATGGACACAGTGTACAATATGACAGTCGCTGTATGCGCAAACGTCAAAATAATGATTATTACAATTACTTTCGGACATCTATTGCAAACAGCGGACGTTATTTTTTTGCTGTTGTTCACACAGTTTATCTTTTTTCACCGTTTTTACTGTTAAATTCAATGGCCTTTTCAATTAAAGACACACCCAAAGGCCAATTAGTCCACCTAAACTAGCATAACATACCAACAGCAGTCATTGCACTGACGGGCATCCAAACAGCGAAATGACAGATGTAATTTTAAGCGGAGCTGAAAAAACGTTGTGTGAACATAGCCTAAAAAGGAAGGGTTTTACCCGGACGAAGGCAACGAAACGAGCGTCGGGGTGGTGGCGTTCCGGAGGCTTCACATTACCACAATCCTCTCAAAGGTATACTCTTGCTGTATCTCTAGGAAATCGTGGGGTTGGCTACTAGAGGGCATTTTTTGAGCACACAGTTCATCAACATAGAGATAATGATATTTGGTATGCACTAGCACAATATCATATATTATAATAATTAATATTGTGCTCAATGGATTTTTAAATATTTATTATCTGCCCGTTTATATATATTGTTTTGCCAGGAATCTTCAGCACATATGATTATAATGGGAATTTGTTGTTACTGCCTCCGGGATAGCCACCGCTTTTGTTAATGTTTGGTTCTCTTTTTAAATCATATTTTTATATGTAATTAATAAAGATTTGTTTGCTATGTAAATTCAGCGGTTTTTCTTTTTTTGGTGAAAACATTTGTTTTGCTGTAGTAGTGTGATAGCTTCATGCACTAAACATACAATAGACAATTGATACGCATATATACAGGGAGTTGCATGTAGATAGGAGTGTGGACATATATAGGAAATGGACAGAACCAGAAGTTATAATGTGCAAAGAGAGCAGTATGCTGGACTACAGTATTATTGTTACTCTACAATCCAAAAGCCCCAGACCATTATCCCTGTTCCATCAGATTTTACAGCAGGTACTATCTATTATAGCAAGTAGAATTTTCTGGGTATGCACAAAACCAGATATTTTCCGACAAGCTGCAAGATGCTTCACACCACTGCAGTCACTGCTTTGCATTGCTCTTTTGCACTGTTGCTGTTGAATTCATGCAGCTATCTTATGTTCTTGGGGTCATGCTCTGTATCCATGCTTTCCCACTTTGTGGCGTGTTATTTCAAAATCTTCATAATAGTAGTACTTCAAGGTTGGAAAGGTGGAATCTTATAACTTAAAGTGACACTGTCACCCCCTATTTGCATTTTGACTGCTCTCCACAGGTGTAAAGGGTAAATGTTACAGTTTTCATTACTTATTTTATATCACACCTCAAGGTGCTCGTTCTGGTAAAAAGTCTTTTTTATCACCTGTGGATTGGTATATGTGGACGGGGACTCAGGGCCTATGTGCCACATCTCTCTGCCCCTAGTACCACTTAGCCCCGCCCCATCAGTGACATCACCACATAGGCCCTGCCCCTCAGCGGCCATTGGTGTGGGACAGTCTAGGGCGTGGGGCCTAAAGCTTAGGCTGGCCCTTCCAATGGCTGCTGAATCCAATCCACAGGTGATAAAAACGACTTTTTACCAGAACGAGCACCATGAGGTGTGATATAAAATAAGTAATGAAAGCTGTAACATTTACCCTTTACACCTGTGGTGACCAGTCAAAATGCAAATAGGTGACAGTGTCACTTTAAGCAATCATTTGATTCCTTGCACACCTTCCTTGAAAGCATTTGTACTTTGCAGCATTTACCTACCTGTCTAAAAAAATTGCACAATACTGTATATTAGGCTTTGGCAAAATGATACAAAATAAACAAGAAAAAGTGAGTATTATCCATTCCTCCAGTCATAATCTCATTTTATTCAGCCTAATTTCTTTGCTCTCTAAATGATTATAACAGTACACAATATAAAAATAAACCCGGCTCTGGAAATCCATCCCGGTGAGCTTACTTGTGAGGCCGGTGGCTGTTGATAAAAGCAGAGCTTTGCGAAATGTGATTATCCACAGGAAAAGCCGGTTCACACCAGAGCGTAATGAGACTCCCCTCCACTTGTCAATGTGGCAGACTAAATCAGATCAAATATAGCCCTGCTCCTATCTCCTCTGAAGACTGCGTTACCTGAATCTTATTGCAATCTATTATTAGAACAATTAATAACAGCAGAAATCTTGTCCTGTTGTTGCCAGTAATGGTGCTCTCTAATTTCCATTACATACATACCCTTCGGGCCTTGGAACAATTATGACATCAGCAGCAAATAATTATGTTTTCTCTACTTTAAAACCTGAATGTTTAATCTAAAAAAGTGATGGAAAGCCACCTTAGAGAAGTAGGATTGTGTGTCACATCCATTATTCTTCAAGTCATTTAAGCTAAAGAAGGAGCCTATGATATTTCCAAGGTTTTGCTAATTGTAATATTTTAAAGGGATACATATAATTTGTAAGATGCATAGACTTATAGAATCAGGCCTTTTTTAGGTATAGAATTGAAATTCATAACAGGAAATTTTAAAAGAAGCTTAATGCTAATGGCAGATCACTTCTATTTACATTATGGAGGACATACTACAATAAATCTAGAAATATGAATAGTAAATAGGAGATTTTGGCCTGTTAAGGGCCTTTTACATAGGCTGATTATCATCCAGGAGCAAAGCTAGAAACACTCCTGCGGCTGATTAATTCGGCCCGTGTAAAAGTGATCGGCTGTTTAGAATCTATTGCCTACATACTCCTGTGTAAACATAGGTTTGTGTAAAGAAACTGACAGCATAGATATGTGTATATATCTGTGCTGTCAGTTTCCAGATCACAAGCAGCAGTCTATATACTTAACACGCTGCTTGTGATCCAGCATCTGGCTTCTCCAGTCCATCTATATCTTTAGGCCCTACCTTCTCCAAAATGATTGACAGCTGGAGGACTGCAGAGAAAGCACATGAAGTAGCACAAAACATCGGTCATCTAAATTCCGTGTTTTTAGCCAATTTGTGGAAATAAAAGTAATGTTGTTTTATACATTTCCCCCCCACTAGGTAGATAGTGCTTTCTCTTCTGTCCCCCTTCTTTCCTGGTGGAGGCTGCAAGCATACACAAGATCATCTCATTATGCATCACCTGCACCTCACAGCCTCCAAGAGTGAGTGGAAAGCTGCTAAAATGTCCATCCATAGCAAAAATGGGGAATACAATAGAGATCCATTACTGTATATGTCCATTGTTGGACGCATGTAATGTTCAAACTATTGGTAACATTTTGGGGTACATACAATATTTTGATTCTTTTTTTTGTTTGGGAAGTGAGAACACCCAAAAATAGCAATGTTCCCATAACATTATTATGTTAACCAACAGGGATAAAAACTGGACTTAGTAGCCAGATGGAATCTGTTGGCAGTATACAAATACTTTTAAACCCAAGATTTAAACAAGTAATTTTTGACATTCCCTGCACTACAGCACAAAAAAAAAAAAAAGCCATTTACACAGACATGAAACTGGCCATAGCGTTTACAAATATTGCACAAACAGCACTAAGAGATTTGTGGTATACATTGCAATGCAACTAGGCAACTATAGTATCTGAAAGGCAGAACAATGTATTTTATACCAGCCGTGACTAACCTGCAGCACTATGCTCTTTGACAGCATGTTCTCAGCACATTTCACCGAGCCATTATAAGTTACTCTTTAAACATTTGCTTCAATTAAAGGTTTTCTCATTTGTTTCTCTTCTATTTGTATTACAGTTTAAGTATTTCATGAAATATAGAATATTAAATGAATTACTAAAGGGCATTATAAAATACCTAGTATATTTGCATTTTCTTTAACCCCTTAAAGGGGTTTTCTGGGGGGAATTATATTTAGCTATGCTGATGGGGACATGTCAGTGAGGTATATACTTACCTGTTCTGCTCCACTGCAGCGTCCGGGTCCTGGGCCATGCATTCTCCGCTGCTATAAGCAATTTGAAAACATTCGCTGACGTGCCATATGACTGCATTTCTACATTTAAAAACAGACAGGAGGAAAGGGAGTGTTCCTGTAGACTCTAAGCAGAAATGGACAGACATCCAATTACAGTGGTACCTCGGGTTCTTAAACTGCTTGGGGCTCAAACTGTATTTTCAAGGAAAGTTTGCTTTGGATCTCAAACACTTTTCAGGCCCCCAGTCTTGAAGTACAGTAATCCCACAGTATTCAAACGAAAATTTCCCTATAAGTAACATTCAGAATTCAAACTTTGTGAGCATGGATGGTTGGTTGTACCTGGTCAGTTTAGCACTGGAGAGGCTTCACATACAGTACAGCATTGTATAAGCCTGTTGGAGTGCTTACACAGTACATTAGTAGTACAGGCAGTGCACCACCATCTCCATCCTGTACAGTACTGTGTAAGATTGCTGGAGTGCATATACAATACAGTAGTCGTACAGTCTTGTTCATAATGTATTGTACAATATATTGTGCTCTTCTGTCCTGTAGTGATTGAACTGGACAATTTTCAATGTAATAAATGAGTATTGTAAGTAATTATTGGTGGGTGCTGGAAGCAATTAAACACATTTACATTATTTCCTATGGGAAGACACTGCTCGCTTCTCAAACTGCCTTCCTGAACCAATCAAGTTCGAGAACCAAGGTACCACTATACTTAGAACTTCTCTAGTGGACTATCAGTTCAACCAGATAGGAATTTGGGTCATAACACCATTACAACACACTTGCACTATTTACTGCCTTATTTTCTGTGTTCCTCCACATCACTCTTTGGTGTTGTCCATCAAGTTACGTCAGAAGTCCTCAGGTACTGTTTATCAGTTTAATATCTACTAGTTACCGCTTGAAGATTTATAATATATACACACACACACACACACACACACACACACACACATATATAAGCTGGAGACAAGAGTGTGGCCATGTTTTCGTAGCGCTGGATAACTCCTTTAATGATACATTTTCCCCACAAATAGTTTTAACGGGATGAAAAAAAATGGACAAGAGCTGTATGTACTGTAATCATTACCTGTGACACAGCTTGAACCTTCAACCAGGACCTTGCCCTTTCCTGATGGCAGGGTACCAACGTACCTCCACCAATATCATAGTTACATAGTTAATACGGTTGAAAAAAGACACATGTCCATCAAGTTCAACCAAGGAGGGGATGCATACAGGGAAGGGGGAGGGGTGATATGTTCTATACATATGCATCTATATTATTTTGGTCTAAGAACTTGTCTAGGCCGGTTTTGAAGCCCTCTACTGTTTTTGCTGTGACCAGATCCTGTGGTAGACTGTTCCACAGATTCACAGTTCTCATGGTAAAGAAGGCTTGTCGCCTCCGGAGATTGAACCTTTTTTTCTCCAGGCGGAGGCAGTGCCCTCTTGTCCTTTGAGGGGATTTTACCTGGAACATCTTTTCCCCATATCTCTTGTAGGGGCCATTTATATATTTAAATAAGTTAATCATATCTCCCCTTAAACGTCTCTTCTCCAGACTAAACAAATGTAATTCTTTTAATCTCTCCTCATAACTAAGATGCTCCATTCCCCTTATTAGTTTAGCTGCCCGTCTTTGTACCCTCTCCAGCTCTAGAACGTCCTTTTTATGAATCGGGTTCCAAAACTGGACGGCATACTCCAGATGGGGCCGCACCAAAGCTTTATAAAGCGGTAATATTATATCCCTGTCCCGAGAGTCCATGCCTGTTTTAATGCATGACAATATCCTACTGGCCTTAGAAGCAGCTGACTGACATTGTGTGCTGTTCTGTAGTCTATTATCTACAAGTACACCCAGATCCTTCTCTATCAGCGACTGCCCCAGAGTAACTCCCCCCAGGACATATGATGCATGCGGGTTATTAGTACCCAGGTGCATAACTTTACATTTATCCACATTGAACCTCATTTGCCAAGTGGCCGCCCAAACACTCAGTGTGTCTAAGTCATCCTGTAACATCTGCACATCCTCCATAGACTGTACTGTACTACAAAGCTTGGTGTCATCTGCAAAGATAGAAACATTGCTGTTAATTCCATTCTCAATATCATTAATAAACAAGTTAAACAGAAGAGGGCCCAGTACTGACCCTTGGGGTACACCACTTATTACCGGGGACCATTCGGAGTAGGAATCATTGACCACCACTCTCTGGGTACGATTATTAAGCCAGTTTTCAATCCAGTTACACATTAAATTTTCCAAACCGATAGACTTTAACTTACCCATCAGACGTCCATGAGGAACTGTGTCAAACGCTTTTGCAAAATCCAGGTACACTATATCCACAGCCGCGCCGCCATCCAGGCTTCTACTTACCTCTTCATAGAAACATATTAGGTTGGTTTGACAGCTTCTGTCCTAAGTAAAACCATGCTGGTTATCACTTATAATACTATTAGCCACTACATATTCCTGGATGTAGTCCCTTACAAGCCCCTCAAATAGTTTCCCCACAATGGACGTTAAGCTTACGGGTCTATAGTTACCTGGGGAAGTTCGAGAGCCCTTTTTGAAGATCGGCATTACATTTGCCTTACGCCAGTCCCTCAGCACAATACCAGTAAGCAAAGAATCACGGAATATTTCATACAAGGGTAGTGAAATTACAGAACCGAGTTCCCTAAGAACTCTGGGGTGCAATCCATCAGGCCCTGGAGCTTTGGTTACATTGAGTTTGTTTAATTTATCTTGGACCATATCTATAGTAAACCAGTTCAGTACATTACATGTGTTAGCAGCACTGGCCCCACCCACCTCAGTACTGGCCCCACCCACCACAGCTCCATCCTCTTTTGTATATACAGAACTGAAGAACCCATTAAGTAACTCAGCTTTCTCCTGATCCCCAGTTATTAATTCCCCGTCGCCATTATTTAGGGGTCCTACATGCTCTGACCTTGTTTTTTTTGCATTAATATATTTGAAGAATTTTTTGGGGTTTCTTTTGCTTTCTATAGCTACCTGCCTTTCATTGTGAATTTTTGCTGCTTTTATTACATTTTTACAGGTTTTGTTGACTTCTTTGTAATGTTTAAATGCTACAGCTGACCCCTCTGATTTATATTTTTTGAATGCCCCTTTTTTCTCATTTATAGCCCTTCTAACCTCGGTTGTAAGCCATGTGGGATTGGATTTTAACCGTTTATATTTGTTACCCATAGGAATATATTTGGCAGTACAGTTATTTAATGTGGATTTGAAGATTTCCCATTTATTAGCTGTATCCGTATGTGACAGCAGCCGCTCCCAGTCTATGCCCTGAAGTTCTGCCCTTAACCCAGGAAAATTGGCCCTTTTAAAATTAAGAGTTTTTGCCCTCCCAACATGCTTTTCTTTTCTACACTTTAAGCCAGGGGTGGGGAACCTCCGGCCCGCGGGCCGCATCCGGCCCCTGACACCTCCGGATGTGGCCCGCGGCTCCCCTGTGACATGCGCCGCTCTGGAGAAGGAGCCGACACACACGGCATCCTCCTGTGTCTGTGACAGCTGCCAGGAGGATGCTGTGAGTGCCGGCTCCTTCCCCTCAGAGCGGTGTACATCTTCTGTCTCCTGCCCTCCTGTGACGTGCGCCGCGCTGGTGAGGCAGGAGCTGGCACAGAGACAGGAAGATGTGTTGTATGCCGGCTCCTGCCTCACCAGCGCGGCGCAGAGCGGCGCGCGTCTTCTGACTCCTGCGGGCCGCGCGCGATGACGTCATTTCATCGCGCGCCGCCTGCAGGAGAAGACCGGCACAGAAGAGAGGAGGGAGAAGAGGACCTGGACAGCGTGGGAGCGGAGGAAAGGTGAGTGGGATGTTTATTTTTTTCATTTGGGGCAGACACTGGGGGTTAACTAGGCCACCAGGGACATGACTGGGGGGGGGGGGGTTAACTAGGCCACCAGGGACATGACTGGGGGGTTAACTAGGCTACCAGGGACATGACTGGGGGGTTAACTAGGCTACCAGGGACATGACTGGGGGGTTAACTAGGCTACCAGGGACATGACTGGGGGGTTAACTAGGCCACCAGGGACATGACTGGGGGGTTAACTAGGCCACCAGGGACATGACTGAGGGGTTAACTAGGCCACCAGGGACATGACTGGGGGGTTAACTAGGCCACCAGGGACATGACTGGGGGGTTAACTAGGCTACCAGGGACATGACTGGGGGGGTTAACTAGGCCACCAGGGACATGACTGAGGAGTTAACTAGGCCACCAGGGACATGACTGAGGGGTTAACTAGGCCACCAGGGACATGACTGAGGAGTTAACTAGGCTACCAGGGACATGACTGAGGAGTTAACTAGGCCACCAGGGACATGACTGAGGAGTTAACTAGGCTACCAGGGACGTGACTGAGGGGTTAACTAGGCTACCAGGGACATGACTGAGGAGTTAACTAGGCCACGAGGGACATGACTGAGGAGTTAACTAGGCTACCAGGGACATGACTGGGGGGGTTAACTAGGCCACCAGGGACATGACTGAGGAGTTAACTAGGCTACCAGGGACATGACTGGGGGGGTTAACTAGGCTACCAGGGGCATCACTAAGGATTCAAATCAGGTACAAGGGGCATCACAGAGGGTTAACTACAATAGCAGGGGCATTAGGGGAACAATACTTTGCCTTGTTCGGGTGCTGCAAACCCCCGCTACTAACTGCCGCGCACAGTATAACATTGAGTGCGGCCCTCGAATGATTTTATTAAGGCCCGACCGGCCCTCGACATGGAAAAGGTTCCCCACCCCTGCTTTAAGCTAAAAGTCACTATATTGTGGTCACTATTACCCAGGTGTTCATGGACAGTGACATCCCCAACCAGCTCAGCGTTGTTAGAAATAACCAGATCCAACAAGGCATCACTTCTAGTTGGCTCCTCCACAAACTGGCCCAGAAAATTATCCTGCAGGAGGTTAAGAAATTCCCTCCCCTTTGCGGTTTTAGCTGAACCGTGACCCCAATCTATTTCTGGGTAGTTGAGGTCCCCCATTATCACTACTGTTCCCTCCCGGGCAGCCCGCTCTATTTGTCTATTCAACTGGCCATCTACCTCCTCAGTAATGTTGGGGGGTCTATAGATTACACCAAGAATAATTTTTTCACTCTTTACCTCCTTCTGTAGTTCTACCCATAATGCTTCCACATCATCACAGTCATCTCCCACTATTGCATCTTTTACACTCACTTTAATATCATTTCTGACATACAGACATACTCCTCCTCCCCTTCTGCCCACCCGGTCCCTTCTGAACAACGTAAATCCCTGAATATTGACAGCCCAGTCATGTGAGGAGTCCAGCCATGTCTCAGTCACACCAACCACATCAATGGACTCCTCCAGAACCAAGGCCTCCAGCTCCCCCATCTTGCTGGCTAGACTTCTTGCATTAGTAACCATACACTTTATATTACCATCGAGTTTAACCGCTTCATTTTAAGAAATGGGATTTATTACTGTGCTGTGGCTACAATCATCCTCACTGTTCATCCGCAACATATGGATCTCCCTATGCACTGCTCTTATCCTCCCCCCACAGGACCCTTCTCCTCCCTCCTCAATGTTCTGTCCCCTCTCTAACCTATCTGCCACTACATTACATACTACATTGTCCTCCCGCCACATCCCTAGTTTAAAAACCCCTCCACCCCTTCTAGGATTCTCTCCCCCAGCACAGCGGACCCCCTTCCATTAAGGTGCAAATTATCTACGGAAAACAGATTGTACCCCAATGAAAAGTCAGCCCAGTGCTCTAAAAACCCAAACCCTTCTCCTCTACACCATGACTTGAGCCATGCATTTAACTCCCTAAGCTCCCGCTGTCTTTCCTGCGATGCGCATGGCACAGGCAGTATTCCAGAGAATACCACCTTGGAGGTCCTCCCCTTCAACTTAGCACCTAGTTCTCCAAAATTATTTTTAATAGACCTCCACCTACCTTGTATCCTGTCATTGGTTCCCACATGGACCACGACAGCTGGGTCATCCCCAGCCCCCCAAGTAATTTATCCACCCTTTCCACCACATGCCGAACCCTGGCACCAGGGAGACAGCAAACCATTCGGTTGAGGCGGTCTTGGCGACAAATTATTCTATCCGTCTTCCTGATTATAGAATCCCCTACAACCACTAGCTGTCTAGGCCTACCTACAATACCATCCCGCCCACTACTAGTTGGACTGTTCCCCCGGCTGTTAGGGAGAACAGGTTCCACTAGAGCTGCCATTTCTGACACGGATGCCCTTGCATCATCACCTAACTTGGCAATTTTGCTTGGGCATATAGTAGGAGAAGTGGCCTTCCTTTTCTTGGATCCCTTACTGGTCCCTCTAACTACATTAACCCAGCTACTTACTTGGGCCTCCTGATCTATATCACCACCCTCCATCTCTAACCCACTAACTTCCTGCTCAGTGAGCCGAAGTTCCCTCTCAAGGTGGCCAAGTTCCCTCAGTGTTGCAATATGCTTCTCCAGATCTCTAACTCGAGCTTCTAGATGGGCAACATGCTCACATCTGTCACAGCGGTACTCACCCTGGAACACCTGCTCCAGTTGTGCGTACATGCGGCAGACTGCGCACTGAATGAATCCTTCCATCCTGCTAGCCATCATCCTCAGTGCAACAAAAACAGTGAAAAAGAAAGAGATTTAGCACTTACCAGAACTTGTAACTCCTTCTTTCAACTCCTTTTTTAAACTCCACTTATTTTCAACCACTTGTCAGCAAGCACAGTGAGCAAGCACACACAGTGAGTGCTGAGCCTTGATTTAAGCACCTGAGATCAATTAACCCCACCCCCAGGTGCAGAGCAGACCAGAGGAAAAAAAACTGTTTGGACCTGTTTAACTAAGCAACTATGGCACTAGCTATCTATGCACTGCAGCAATGCACACCACACAATTGCACAAAAACAACAATATATCAGTCACTCCAAACCCACAGAATCACCAACAACTCCTTTTTTAAACTCCACTTATTTTCAACCACTTGTCAGCAAGCACAGTGAGCAAGCACTGTATTTGTATGTATTTGGTAAATTGTGGATCTGCTATGGATTTGGTGCCATCAATTAAAGTGACAGTACACCCAGAATTTTGAGGAGAAGGCCTATCTAGCCATGGCTTTATTTCTATCCTTTATCTCCTGAAAGATCCACTTTGTTGATGGCATTCATTTTAGATTTCAGCCATGGGGGAAAGTGCACTGTACTAGAGGCTACAATAAAATATGCAGAAGCGCTCAGACACAGACGTGGCCATTTCTCCGGGTACAAGGACCCAAGTCTGATACATCAACATTGAAATGTAGTTATTAATTTGTGTAATGGTGAATTTTACTGTCTGTGTGTAAAGAGGAGACCACCGTTACATCACTAATAGAGACAAATTTATCACGACTCTGTGCTGTGATGACCAGAAATAAGCGAATTTACAGTAACAGAGCTAAGCACTTCATAATCTCAGCAATCCACTCTTCAGCCTACTGCATCTTAACTGACTGCTGCTCTTCTCCGGTTGCTGGCAAAAGCTGTATTCAGTCCTAGGAAAGTTTCCAGGACTAGATCCAGACATTCCGAGCACCCAGGGAGGATAGACATGGAGCGGCAGTCAGTGGTAAGGCAGCAGGCTGATGAGAGGATTGTATTTGCTTATCTCTAGTGATGACGATGCTGTCTGTAATGTGTGCAAAATATTGTAATAGAAATATGGATAAGGTATACTGGAAGATATAAAAATCAGAAGATTTGTCAGCTGACCAATCAAGGTGCTTCTCTCATTGGCCAAAAGGGGGGGGGGGGGGGGGGGGGGGGGGGGGGGGAGTTAATGTTGCCCATAAAAAGTGCCAGGCATCCACAATTTTTATCGATTGTGCAAGGCCACTTTTAGTTTTCTGTTTACAAATTCTGTGCATTTCTGTACCAGAAATTTTTCCATGAGCACCAGGGTGAAAGAGGCTGCAGACTGAGCCATGGCAAAGCACCCATACAGAATAGAATTCAGCGGATGGTACTAAATATATGCAAGCTGCAGAAGCAAACACAGTGTATGAAGGTCTTTATGGTATGACTCAAAGTCAGTGTAGCACTAGGGTAACTCTACCTTTAAGCAAAAAGATACCACTTTTACTTTGTCTTACCACTTTTACTTTGTCTTTGCACATCTATCACTGAGCCCGTTTACCAGGCTAACTCAATTTACCAGACCTTAAAGAATGGGCCCAAAAAGTACTTAATGGAAAATACATCAAACTAGAGCAAGGGGGGATAAAATAGGTAGCGTCTTTAATACATTATTTTCATAGCACAAACACTTTAAAAATTATAATAGTTTAAAATCATTTTTCATACAATTCTGCAATGCCACAATACAGCCAGCCAGTTCTGGCAACAATACTGAGGTGAAAAATGACCACACACACTGACTTGGTCAGGTTGTGCCATCCTATTGGACATCATAAAAAAGAAAGAAAGGAGGGAAAAAAAAAAAGAAAACATTGAGTGGAGCACCATGAAGACCAAAAAGGTGGCCGAGAGTTCACAGAGCATTAAATAAACTGAAAGTTGAAAGACCTTTGACAATGAATCCATGTCTAAAGAAAATATGACACTTCCCCAAATGAATTTTTTTCACAGTAAATGGCCAAAAAAAAACTACTACACACAATGGCAAAATATTGCTTCATTTTCATCCATCATATTGGAAAAAACAAAAATATCAGATGACCATCCATTTTTGTCAGTTAAAGCTGCAAAATAAAAGCTATACAAGCACTTTATGACGCATAAAAAAGGGGCTATGTACAGTTTTAGGTCTACATGTCCAGCACACGTTACAAACCACACAAATATCCATAGCGAATGATAAACAATTGTGGCTGCGGCTGCAGGGGTGTGAAGTCCATTCTTGTTGTCAGTGCATGACCCCACCGTGTGTACGCGAACTGCCTCAGTGCTGTTCCATTGTACAACAGAAACTTCCTTTACTTCGCTTCCAGGAAAAGGGTTTCTGTTCCTTCATCGTTTTTTAGCAGATCGACGTCGTACCTGGGGAGATATTAGGAGTCTGGTCATTCTCAGGTTTTTTTTTCATGTTATGCTTTTAAAGGGAACCTGTCACCCCCCGTACCGGGGTGACAGGCTCCCGACCCCCCGTTAGAGACCCCTATACTTACCTCATCCCGCCGGGTCCCGCTTCTGGATTCGGTCGGGTCCCGGAGATCTCAGCCGCTGCAGCCCGGCGCGCGCGCTGAGAGATGAGTCCAACACCCATAGAGAATGACAGGAGAGTCCAGCGCTCCGTCATTCTCTATGAGCGTTGGACTCATCTGTCAGCGCGCGCGCCGGGCTGCAGCGGCTGAGATCTCCGGGACCCGACCGAATCCAGAAGCGGGACCCGGCGGGATGAGGTAAGTATAGGGGTCTCTAACGGGGGGTCGGGAGCCTGTCACCCCGGCACGGGGGGTGACAGGTTCCCTTTAAGCACTGGCAAAGCCCCCATGCATCCACTACACTGCAAAAGAGAAGTACTTTTTACTTACATACACTGCGTGTGTTGCCATACTTTCTCTCTATGGAAAGTGTAATCTACTGCAATTTTCTACACATAAAGGCAAAGTAATACATACTGACATTTTCCTATATAGATTTCTATATATCCTACTAGAAAATCTGTTCAAATAATTAAGAATTTTCATTTAAAAAAATTTAAGATATTCAATGTCTTTGGAAACACCTGGAAGGCTCTGCTGGCTAGTTCTCCTTTGTCCTCATTACCTCAGTAATGGAGAGAATTTGTGGAGATTCCTTCTAATAAACCAAAGAAAATTTTATATCACTCATGCAGATACAATAGATGTCAGAGCATTGTCCCCACCATTATTCATATACTAGTATGCATCTATATAATCAGGGAAGGTTACCACGGAACGTATATACCACCTGCAAAGATCTATTTTTACATTATATTTATATACACACACAGACAAACAGACAGACAGACAGAGACACACACACACACACACACACACACACACACAATATTCTGGTGAACTTACAGGAGCAGGCGTTAGTTCTTCCTCTTCTGTCTCCTCCTCTTCCCTGGTTGCATCACTAATAGCTGGGCTACTCTGTGATATATCCATTTCTTCTTCAGACTCTGGTTCTTTATTCACTACTTTTCTTGGCCGACCTACATTACTAAATAAATAGTTTTCAAGTAAAGATATATGTATGATCTGTAGTCCTAACATAATAACCATAACTGTCTAAAAAAAAAATCTGAAGAATGCCCATCGATTATATGCTCTGAGCTAAAGTATTAAAAGATATGGTGCCGAACTGCTGCATGCACACCTCCTCCCTCTCCTACCCCTTCCTGCATGATAGAGGTACAAGCCCTGTACATCAAGGAAGGGACAAACTTCAAGCATGCTTTGGATCGTCCAAACCCGGCCGTGCAGCATTTGATTACCAGTGGCTACCAAAGTTGCTTGCAGCCCTAGGGAGTCCTGGAAAACATTGATATAGCCTATGGCTTAACGCTGCACCTGACACTTATGCTCTGAGCATGACACAGATTCCCTTTCAATCAATGGCTATACAAGAATGCTTTGAACTCTAAATAGAAAAACTGAGCACCAACTGTAAAAAAAAAACAAAAACTGAAAATTCAGCAAAGAACTGTGTATGCATTTAGACAAATGCTTTCATGAGTGAACATCCAACTCAAAAAGGCAAATGAAGATTTACTATATAATAAAGGGGTGAAATCTGCTGTGAAAATCCACAGCATTACCCCAAAAGAAGAGTACGGGCACACGAATTGCATCGATTTGCCAATGAAAATAAAAAATCTTAAACATTCACATAGGAAATAAAGTTGTAGCCTGCCTAAAGAAAAGACAGCTCCCTTGTTCACACCAAACAAAGTGACAATGAGCACAGGGGAGTATGAGTCGTATGCCTCTTTTTTCCATAAACAGGCAATGAATGGCTTACCTTTTCTTTTCCTGTACTGGAGGATTTTTAGGTGGTCTTCCTCGTCTTTTCTGTGGTGTACTTTGAGGCACCTCCAAAGTAGATTGTGACTGGTCAGATCTATGAAAAAAAAGTTGCTTATTAGTCCGTGCTTTGCATAGTGTGTTGAAGTACAATAGGCATAAGATAAGTATTATGGTATAAGGTTTTATAAGACTTCTCTTTACAATTCATATAAACAGTGTGCAGCAAAGTAACTAAACAAATTCAATCTTATGTTCAAGATATCCGTGCTTACTTTTGTGCAGTTTTTCTAGGTCTTCCTGCGCCCCTGCCTCTTCGTTTCTGTTCTACATTTTCAGTATCTTGTTCTTCACTGATATCTAGTGCTTCCTCTTCATCTTCCTGGGAGCTTTCTACAGGGACAGCCTTTTTTCTTCCCCTCCCCCTAGGAGTCTTTGGTGCTGGCTCCTCCTTTGCAGGCACTACCTTAGCGGACTTTGGTGGTCTTCCGCGTCTCGCTTTTTTAGGTGGGCTATTTTGTTCATCTTCAAATTCAAGCAAATCTTCCTTTAACCTTTTATCCGGCCACTGTTGTTCATCGGACTCTGAAGCGGGTGCTGCTCGCTTTCTACCTCGCTGGCCAGTCCTTGGTTTTGATTCCTGAACGGATTTAGACAGTTCATCCATACTTAGGCTGTCATCTTGGTCTAGGAGAGATTGTTTCTTCCGTCCTCGGGGCTTATCTATGTCAGAGTCATCTCTCTTATCACCTTTCTTACCGGACAATGGAGAAGAAATCATTGAATAGTCTTCATTTTCACTTTGATCTAGTTCAGTGCTGTCAAGTCTTTTCGAGAAATGAAAAAAAAAAACACACATCAGGTTAACATGACATTTTGTAACTGTTCTTTAAAATTACAGTTCTGCTCTCTAGCATTAACCTGCTCATTGCCAAGGACATATAGAACATTGAAAATAAAATAAAAGGCTAGAATCAGATATCTCCCTGTATAATAAAGCCAGTGATCAGCTCATGGCTGAGCAAATGCTCACTCATTGGCTGATCACCATCTTAATTTAAAAAAAGGAGCTGCTGGTTTGGATTATAGTGTCATTCATGAATGCTACCTCCAATAGGTGGCACCAGAGAACCAGTTTTCTTTCTTTTGGGAGAGGGCTACTTTGCACATTGGATTATACCCATGCTGATAGCACATGATGGCAGCCATGATGTGCAGAGTTTCAATAGTGCTGTGGTTGCAGCAAGGTGATTATTTAATGATAGTCGTTTATATTGAACATGGATAGGAATCACAATTGCTGTTCTCTGTAACGCCTGCTGACATGTTATGTTTACACAATTACTAGATTCTCCAAAAAGGTATCATTTAGAGATGAGCGAACCAGGTTCGGGTTCTAGTCGATCCGAACCCGAACGTCGGCATTTGATTAGCGGGGGCTGCTGAACTTCGATAAAGCTCTAAGGTTGTCTGGAAAACATGGATACAGCCAATGACTATATCCATGATTTCCACATAGCCTTAGGGCTTTATCCAACTTCAGCAGCCACCGCTAATCAGATGCCAAAGGTTCGGGATCGAATGCACTCGAGCATGCTCAAGGTTCGCTCATCTCTAGTATCATCTCATCAATGTAGGGCTCCAAGGAGATTTAAAAAAAAAAAAAAAAATACACAGTGGTACCTTGGTTTAAGAGTAACTTGGATTGAGAGCGTTTTGCAAGAAGAGCTCACAGTTTTTCAAAATTGTAACTAGGTTTAAGAGCTCCCTGTACTGGGTGGGAGGTGGAGTGGAGGAGGGGCATGGTTTGCATAGTGTGGTCTACAGCCCTGTACTCTGACCCAGGAAGTCTCCCTCACCTTCCAAATCATAGCAGATCCACTTCAGGCTGGGGCTTGCATCAGGAGACAGGACTGTGGAGGTAATCCTTTCATAGCTGTTACCCCTCTATGTGCCCACATATGCCCTGCTCATTCCTTCATGCTCCGTGCAGTCTGTCAGCCCTTGTGTTTCTCACCCTATTCATTCCTGCTATAATGTGCCTGTACTCACACTCAGCCATTCATACTGTTGCTATACTGTGCCCGCACTTACACTGCTGCTATAATCTGCCTACACTCAGCTATACACACTGCTGCTACAATGTGCCTGCACTTACACTCAGCCATTCACACTACTGGATAGGAAGGTCTCTGTCTCTGTCCTCCTGCACAGCTCTGTATTTCTCACTTCCTGATTGGTCCATGCTGAACACACACCCCTTCCCCATTGCTGTCATGTGACCACACAGATCTCTGACAGAAGCCATGCTTCTCTATTCTAGCCTGTTGTACTAAGCTATTGCTACATGCTGATTGCTATACTGCACAGTAACTTATAATATCACATATCCAGCTGTTTCTAAATGTTTCATTTGTTTTACATGTTTTTTTCAGAATAAATATTTTTTTTTTTTTGGGGGGGACCAATTTTCTGCATTTCAACGATTTCTTATGGGAAAATATGCTTTGGTGTAAGTGATTTAGATTACAAAACAGTCCCAGAATGAATTATGCTTGTAATCACCACTAAGCATAGATAGATAGATAGATAGATAGATAGATAGATAGATAGATAGATAGATAGATAGGAGGGCATTTGAGTATACAAATACAGAATATAAAGAAGAGGAAAGAATACTGGATATCATACCTTCCCTTAATCCTTCCCGGAGAGCTTGGATTAGACCCACTACTCGCATTGCTTACAGTCTCCATTCTAGAAGACTTTGACTGTGTTTGCTTCCCAGCTGTAGACAAAGGCTTGTTTACTGCTCCAAGAACATTTGTGGACTTGGGCTAAAAACAAAAACATTCAGTACATGAAAATAAGACAAAATGCACCAGAATCAGGCCCCATACACATATGTATTTGGACTTACACAGCTACATGTCAGTAAGCTGTAAAATAGGGATGCTGGCATATAGCCTGAAGTGATGGCAGCAGGCCCATAGATTTTAATAGACTGAACAAAGTCTAGGGCAGGCATTTTTGGCCTGCCGAGGAAATCAAGAGATTTGCTTAAACTGGCCTGCAGCACGTTGCAATGGAATATGGGTGGTCCGGATGTCCATCTAGACAACCCATACTATCTTCTAGGCAGCAGGCAGTTTTAAGCCAGTGTCCAAAAAATGAATGAATCCCATCCTGGCAAAGGCAGTGTGGGGACGTCATCACAGGTCCAGTGCTGGCGCATCCTGCAGCCACAGGAGCTGCATTGTAGGAGGCAGGATAGGCAAGTTAAGGCCAGTCTCCCTGTCAGGGGGGTTGTTGGTGGGGGCACTATTGGGGGAAACACAAAATTAACTTACCTTTCCTGGAGTGAAAAATGATTTCATATCAGCAGGAAGATAATTTTTGGTGTTGCTAAAATTCTGTAAAAAGAAGCAATACATATGATATAACTTTTCTTGCAGTGTGATATTGTTTAGAAAATTCAACATGTATTATGGTCTGTTTGAAATATCAATGTTTCATCAATGTGTAGGAAAAATGACAGTGATACTCATTTATTAAAAACAAGTTTGTTTTTTTCTTTTTCCACAATGTACCTTGTCTGGCTGTGTGAAATAACGTGCTGGTAATACTGGATCTTTAGGAGATTCTAAACTATAGGTTGTACTCTTGGAAATTATTATATTCATTGCCACATCACAAACTGTATATAGTTTCTGCAAGAAAAAAAAAGAAATTTATTTCTGTCACTTGTTATGGCACGTCATATCTATTATTAAATGTTCGCTAAGCTTCTCCATACCTCGTTCATCTTGGGGTCATCTGGAGCTTGAGCGTCCTTGGTCTGCTTTATGTTTTCCACCATTTTTCTTATAAAAGCATGGCTGTTGTTTTCATTTTTAGACATTAAGATCTCCAAAATGAACCAAAGACACCTTTAAAGAAATGCGAGAGACACACATGCATACATTAAGCTAATGTGAGAGACAAATGCATACAAAAGCTGAATGTCAGCTTCTGACAGGCACCACTGACTTTAAGTCATTAGTTTACAATGAGGAATCGCTTGTGTGGCTAGGAATAAATCACTACATACATAGATTTAGTCAGAGAATCTCAGTGTCAAACTAAATTATTTAGCGATTTTCTATCCAATGGCTTATAGCCTTAAATGCAGAATAAAATTTCCCTACAATTTTTTTCTTTAATGTAAGTATACCTATGTCACAACTATATCAGTGGGGGTCTGGTGCCTAGACCTCCACCAATGGCTAAAACTAACTGGCAAATATGTACAACTCCACATGTTGTGCACCTCCAAATAAATTGATATAGCGGGCAGTAGACAGAATAATAAAAGTCGATAGGCAATTCTGTATACAAGATGACACATGCATTTTAACTGTAATCAGAAAAGGCACTTTTAGGCTGTAAAAATGAAGGGGCACAGCAGATTTCGCTTTAAATATTTTTTTAATTTTAATACGTGGGAGGGGGAAAAAAAGGAAAACATGGGTGAAATAGCAAGAAATGTATTTTTTATTTTTTGCAAGTCCAAGAAAATCAGAACTAAAAAGTAGGCACCAACCAAGCGGCGGCGCCTGTTGGGTTTGGGCGGGGCCTTTGGGGTTCGGTCCTGTGACAGTGGGGTTGCAGGGCCATTCTATGGCCTCCCTTCCCTGCTTGTGCTTGCTTTGCGGGGTTGGCGGTCACTGACTGACAGTGTTGAGTTAGTGTAGGAACTCACGTGAGCCAGGGGACATGCACATGGTACATGAGGCAATATGGTTTGATCAAATTATATACCAACATCCTGGCGTTGGTTTTTAAATGTAGCCGAGAGGCATTAGTGTCAACCATAGGTGTGAGGTGCAGCGGCTCCTTTCTCTACATGTCTGTAAAATAAATGAAATACATTTACTTACTCTTTAATGTCTTTCAGTTGTTCTATATCTTGAATTTTCACATAGTCCGGGTCATGTGCAAGAAGATGAATTGTGTAAGGGACAACGTATTCAGGAAGGAGAGACAGCAGCTTTTCTGTATAAATGAAGAAAATAAAAAAAATGCACATCACCATAAGTGTACCAGCTTATAATACAGTTCCCCAAGGAAGTAAATTCCAAGCTAGTCCAGCAGTGCAATCAACCATTATGTACAAATATATAGGATTCATTGACATTGGAAAAAACAAACAAACGCTTTAAACTGCCACAGTTATTTCAAGCAAAAGTCTAAAACGTCTTAGCCACTAGGTGTCTCCCTTCCCTGCAATCTGCTTTATATTGTCTTTTGTTAGTGATATCTGTCTATAGTCATAGATTTTGGACATGTTCCCACTACGGAACATGTGCCAAAATGTCACGAACAGTTCTGCCTGTCCCATAGACCCAATGATAAGCTCAATCCGCTGTCCGCCCAAAGAATTGACATGTCTATGGGACAGGTGGGTGCAGCCTTCACTTGAAAATTTGGTGCATGTTCCGAAGTGGGAACATACCCTTAGCATGCGTTCACACGTACAGGATCCGCAGCTGATTTGATGCTGTGTTCAGTTATTTAGATGAAATCTGCTGCGGATCCGGTACGTGTAAACGTACCCTTAAGGTTGATTACAGAAAGTGGGGCAGAGGCACATCATGTGCAGGAGGGGATTCCTCCTCTTCAGAGTTTTCAATCTCCTGCACATGTGCTGTAGGGAGCCACAGAACTATCAGGACTAGTAACAGGAATCCCGCCAAAGGGTGTTCTAACGATGTGAAGGAGGCGCGGGGCTAGGGCACGGGTGCTCGCTTTAAGCAGCAGTTGAACACTAAAATTCCCTTCATATTGAACGGTTAATATAACCAGACAGGTTGTAAACGTAACTGTGATTTATTCAGCCACCTAAAACATCTTTCAGATGTGTATTCTGATACTGAAGGTGGCAAATAAACATCACATTAAAGTTCAGTAACTAGTTACCAAATGGCTATAGACAAGAAAAATACAGAAGTGTATGTCTGCCTTTCACTGCTTATGAACAGATTATACGCTTCAAAAATGGTTTAACATCCAGTGCCACCGAGTCTTCTACTACCTGCTTCATTCTCACTGCCAATGAAAACATGCATTTAAAGGGTTGCATAATGTCAGATAAAAGTCTGGAACTGGGAAGCAGCAGCCCTCTTGTCCACAGGGTACATAAACTCAACTATTTATCTGAATGGGGAAAAGCTAGAAACTACCAACAGACTAGAGTGGAGCAAATGACATTGTTTATATTCAGTTAATTATTGCAAACATGGATTAAAACACTGGCCTTTAAAGCAGGTAACTATGTCAGAAGAGAAAACAGTTCCAACTTACCACTTACTGCAGCGTGCTGCTTCAGATACTCTCTCCGAACATTAATATTTTTCACCAGACATTGCCTGGCATGTGCTCTCCTCTCCTTCACAGGATCCTTTGCACATAGGGCACAAATTGCCATATATTCCAGTGGAAGTCTTAATCTAGACAAGCCCTTGTGCAGCTTTTGTGCAAACAGTTGCCTGACTTGGTAACACTCATCCTATGAGAAAGAGGACAAAAGACAATGATGACGAAAACCTGAACAACTAAAAAAGGTATTACATGACCTTTACCTGACAATAAAGCCACAGGCGATTAAAGAGTGTCGGTCATGATATTTTACACCACTAAACCAGAGACATCGGTAAAAAAATGTCACATAATAGTTTAAAACACGTATAACATTAGGACAGTGCCAAACATAGTATTTTATACCATCACACAAGTGTCTTATGTGCAGACCTTTGTTCAACAATCGCTCCCAAACCCCTCCCCTTACATGCAACATGACTGATCGACCTGGTGTGAAATTTCATTAACACAAAGTAAGTAGTGCTAGGCCTGTCAGTCGTGATGAAAAGGAGTTGCCAAGAAGCAATTATGGATGAAAAACTATGGCACCTTAGTTGCTAGGCCAGGCCTCTAGGACAGATGCATAGCCAAATAAAAGATAGGATTTATAGCTAACTGACCTGCTATAACTGACACATTGGATATGATGAAGCTTTTTGTGACCATAGTATAGGAAGTTTGAAAGTCTCTTTAAGGGTGCCTTCACACCTACCGTATCGCAGCAGAAAATCCGCTGCGGATCCGCAGCAGATTTAACTAAATGAATGAACACAGCATCAAATCCGCACTTACAAATCTGCTGCGGATCCGCAGCGGATTTGACAGTGCGTATGTAATGCTGTGTTCATTCATTACATACGCACTGTCAAATCCGCTGCGGATCCGCAGCAGATTTGTAAGTGCGGATTTGATGCTGTGTTCATTCATTTAGTTAAATCTGCTGCGGATCCGCAGCGGATTTTCTACTGCGATACGGTAGGTGTGAAGGCACCCTAAAGGAAAAGTCCAGTGAAAATGTTTTATTGAAGAATTGTATTGCCTCCCAAAATTTATACAAATCCCCAATATACACTTATTACGGGAAAAGCTTATAAAGTGCTTTTTTCCCTGCACTTACTACTGCATCAAGGCTTCACTTCCTGAATAAAATGGTGATGTCAAGACCCAACTCCCAGAGCTGTGCGGGCTGTGGCTGCTGGAGAGGATGATGGCAGGGGGACACAGGGCACTGGAGGGACACTGAGCATCCCTCTGCCATCATCCTCTCCAGAAGCCACAGCCCGCACAGCTCTGGGAGTCAGGTCCTGACATCATCATGTTATCCAGGAAGTGACATTACCATGTTATCCAGGAAGTGAAGCCTTGATGCAGTAGTAAGTACAGGGAAAAAAGCAATTTATAAGCATTTCCCGTAATAAGTGTATACTGGTGATTTCTATAATTTTTTTTTTTTTTTTTTTTTGGGGGGGGGGGAGATTCACAATACAATACTTTAATAAAAATTTTCACTAGACTTCTCCTTTAAGTATTATGGATTTAAACATGTAAGCGGGTGCAGTGTTTTATTGGTTGCCATTGTAAAAGCTGCAAGATATTACCGGTCCCTGTCTTGGTAGATTTTTTACCCCAAAGTCAGTGGATGAACACCAAACAGGAAGTGAACTCTGCAGATATGGTGAGCTGACAACACCCCGACCCCTTCCCCACCACCTACTCACAGTTACATATGGATGCAGTCCTTGAAAACACTTACATTGACCACGAGGGCACACAGCTGATACTGTTCTAGGGTGATGATTTCATGGTAACACGGCTCCTGGGCAAGCTTCACAATTGCACAACCAGCTGCTAGCCGCAGCCTTGACATGTCCGGTTTACTGAACAGAATAAAACATAATATGATCAACCAAAAATACCCCTTGTTTGTAATGATACCACACAAAATTCACTAGGTTAATAATCCAAAAACGTAAATTTTATCCATAATTCCCAAAGTATCCCATAAAATCAACACAAACAATAGACACTTAAAAACAAGGTTGGGGGGGGGGGGGGAGGAGGGGTTGAATTATATCAAGATTTCATAAATATCACTGCATGTACAGAACAAGGCTATACTAATGTAAAAAATAACAAAATGCTGTATGTATCAAAACTATTTAAAGTGCAACTGCCTGTATGTAAATAAAGTAAAAAATTATGCACATTGCGTCCTGATTTGTCAATCAAAATCTACATTGCCTATACAAACGTTGTCAGTAAACCACTAACATACAGCACATAAACGCCCAATGTTACACACAAGCCCCTACTCCACCTCACCCTCCAAGGCGTTTCGCCAAATCTTTCTCAAGGAGTGGTGAGGCAGAGGGGGCATGGAACGGTTTATATACTTAGGGGGCAGTGATTTTGACCAATAAAAAAATGCTGCCGTTTTACCAATTTGGCGCTCGGACACCGTGCCCATCCGTTACCTGAGCCGTCCCATCCACAGCTTTACACCACCGAGGGCGTCGGAAATGTGCCATCAGCAATACGAACATAAGGACGAGACCGGCATCGGGGAGGAGCGCATGCGCACCAGAGCGCACAACTGAGGAGGCCATCTTGGTTGAGGGAAAATCTCCTCAACATGGGGGATTAAATAGAGAGCTGTGGGCAATAGGAAAAATGCATGATGTGTTCTATGTATTACTACAATACTGAGGATTTAAAGCTAGAATGTTAAAGTGTCACTGTCGTTATTTTTTTTTTTTTTTTGCAGAAATCAATAGTCCAGGCGATTTTAAGAAACTTTGTAATTGGGTTTATTAGCCAAATCTGCCATTATCTGCATGTAAAAAGCCTTTTCCCAGGTCCCCCCTTCTCTCCTTTCTGTCATCCACTCCTCAGAATCAGAAAATCTCAACTGTTTTTTCATCAGTCGGATCTGTCTGGTCTATGAAGAGGGGCGGGGGGAACTCCTTTTTGAGTTCCCAGCTACTATCTGGTCATTGATACCTATCCCTCACCTAGCGGAGCAGATCGAGACAAATAGATATAGTGCTGAATTTGCAATATAAGAACTTTGATTGAAGATGCATGAAGAGTCTGTTCTGGACCAAGTGCATTCCTTGCTTATTTTCTTATACATGGACATTTGCAGACTCCTATACATGGATATTTGCAGATCCAGCCATAGGACTATAATCCTCTGCATAAAATATGGCTCATTTTGTGAGGTTATTTGTGGGGTTTTTTTTTATTCATTTAAACATTGTATACTCACGCCGATGTGGCTTCAAATTTTTTCTTAGTATTTCTTTTTATTTTGGGCATACCAAACATGGTGACAGGGAGAATATTTTGTGAATGTGCTTATAATCTCCAAAAAGATGCGCACATGCAGCAGATCGTCTTGTATTTTCTATTTTTGGGAGTACATTTTTTTTGCTGGAGCCCGTGTGTGCCCAAATCAGGGACTCACGGGTAATGAGGTGGATATTCATCCCTGAAATTGGATTATTTTTGATTGACACAACCATTGAGCCGCTTTATTTTTGGGGCTATGGTAAATAGATTGACTTATTCTCTTTATTATTTTCATACAATAGTCATTGTGATTATATATATTATTTGAACGGATTGGTAGTGGATGTATATATACTGTCTATTTCACACTTTCTAAATTGCCTGCTGCACTTTGAATTTTTACAGCATTTGTGCTATCCACATAGTGGCCACTAGTGATGTCACGATACCAGAATTTTGAGTTCGATACCAATGCTTAATTTTTTATTTCGATACTCTATACCAATTCGATACCCAAGTATGAGAAAAAGCTACACCCCCAACTGTTTTTATGCTGTTATGGTCTTCAGGTCTGCACTATTATGGTGACATCAGGTTATGGGCTTTTTATTTTATTTTACTATCTTAGAAATAGTTTACATTTTTTTTAAATAAAAGAGCTTAAAAGTTGTCCTACTCTGACTACTGTGACTACTCTAACCTTTCATGTTTTGCCCTGTATGGCTGTGGTGTGCGGGATTATTTTCTGCACTGTGATCTGCAGTTTTATTTGGTATCATGTTTGTATATATGTGACCTTTTGATCACTTAATGAATTTTTTTGGGGGGTGTGATGTGACCAAAAATCATAGTAAAAATATAGTAACCTATATGTAGCTATCCCTCTCGTAGGTAGCCCACAGAGTAGTCAGCTCCCTGTAGTAAGCACCCCCTCTATAGTCAATCCCCCTGTAGTGCTGCAGACTGGAGAGGTGATTCTGCTGAGGGTTGTAGTACATCAGACAGGAAGTATTCACAATGCTGGGAGTGATGGTGCTTGTAATATTCTGTTGGTTAAGATCCAGATGTCTACAGGTTAGTGTGCCCCAAACAGGAAACATTATGGTGGGAATGTTAGTGTCCCAAGCAGGACTGATTATCTGCTGAGACTTGTGGTGCCCCCAGCAGAGGAGACACCTTTAATAACATGTCAGGTAGAAGAGGTTAAAAAAAAAGAGAAAAAGAAGAACAAAGTGGGCCCCACAGGTATACACAATAAGAAAGGGTGCTACCGTGTACCCTATACACTAATACCAATGGAACAAAACAAAAAATGACAGAAATAAAGGATATATAAATCACAGTGCACACCAATGAAATGTAATTAAAATAGCTTCATTAAGCCGGCTAATGGTGCGTTTACACAGACAGATTTATCTGACAGATTTTTGAAGCCAAAGCCAGAAACAGACTATAAACAGGAGACGGGTCATAAAGGAAAGACCAAGATTTCTCCTCTTTTCAAATCCATTCCTGGCTTTGGCTTCCAGAATCTGTCAGATAAATCTCTCTGTGTGCAGGCACCATTAGAAAAGAAATGATAAAAGCAATTAAAATGGTATGAACGGCAGCAGCCTCATAATGCAGGCTGTGCTACACTACTACAAGTCTTGCCACATGCAAGCCTTTACCTAAGAGGACGATGGAGCAAATCGTCAGAAAATGCATAATGGTATATAACAAAAAAATTCAAATGATATCACATGCAATACTGACAAAATACCACCTGCTAAGTCTATGTTCCCATGTAGTAGTGGAGGAAAAACTCTAGGGTATCGCCACCACGTCCTGACGAAGCCATAATATGGTGGCGATACCCTAGAGTTTTTCCTCCACTACTACATGGGGACATAGACTTAGCAGGTGGTATTTCGTCAGTATTGCATGTGATATCATTTGAATTTTTTTGTTATATACCATTATGCATTTTCTGACGATTTGCTCTATCGTCCTCTTAGGTAAAGGCTTGCATGTGGCAAGACTTGTAGTAGTGTAGCACAGCCTGCATTATGAGGCTGCTGCCGTTCATACCATTTTAATTGCTTTTATCAGGTAGGAGAGATCATATATAGGGGAGGTGGGAGGGGTGGCATAATGCTGTCAGGATGGCCCTGGCCCGTCTTCCTGCTCTGATGAACCTTGGACACACACACCGGAGTCCTTGCCGGCAGAATGGAGAAAGGAGGCCATCATTACAGGAGCCGATAGGGTTAAAGACCACAACACAAGACATGTGTGCCTTATCCCCTGCACTGATAACCTCCGACCTCCATTCTGAGGCTGCCGGGAAGCTGCGGGACCCTGGTGTGTGTGTGTCCGAGGGTCATCACTACAACAAGACTGTCCCTCCACCCGCGGACCCCCTCACCCTGCGGCAGGCTGCAGTCATTAGCGGAGGGGATCTGCTACACATAGTAGCCGACCCCCACTGCTTCTGGAACGGGTCAGATGCTGCTGTCAGTGGGACAGCGTCAGCTACAGCTATAGGCGGCACATGCGATCGCTATGTGCCGGCTATAGCTTATCACTGCTGTGAGCGGAGGGAGGGGAGGGACGGAGGAGGTGACACCAGGGGGCAGCACCCAGAGAACATGGCCAGCGCTCAGTTAGCCGCCGGCCATGTTCTCTGCTTTCGATACCAGGAAATCCTGGTACCGAACCGTATTTTTGCCCGAAATATCGATAGTAGTATTGATATTTCGGTGCATCGTGCATCCCTAGTGGCCACTACTAACAGTGTTGCTTTTGGCAACGCTAGTGTTAATTACTGCGCATGCGCATAGAAATACAACAAACGTCACCATCATGTGATGAGAGTGCAATCACATGATTACCCATGTGACCGGGGAAAAATGGCGCCGTAGCCACGCCGGCGTGTAGTGAATGATCGGATGCCGCCTGCTCTAAGTGAGTAACCATGTCAAATGCTGTACATCTGTTTTATATCGTCAATTACTCTTTTGATATAAATATTGGCAGTGAGGGACTTTAACTTCACCCTTGAGAAAGTCCTGGTGACGGAACGCGTGGGTGGTTCTGGTCTGACTATCTGGGGTAGCAGTGTTCACTTTACATTTTGGTTTACCATGCCTGTATTCTTTGTTTGATTATCTTTACTTAATACTTCATTTTCTTTGTTTTTGGGGTATTGGGATTTATTAATTGAGGTTATTACCATTTTTTCCTTGGTTATTGCTTTATTTCTTGCTGCTCCCTATATATGTTTATGATAGGTCAGTTTTCCCTGTGTTGTATCGGAACCAGTGAACAGTATTGTATATGAGTTTTTAAGTGTTTTTAAATGTTTGTCCCTTTGCATTGATGTGTATTAAATAAAGATTGTGTACATTTTTCTACCACTGGGATGTGCAGTTTGCTTTTTCCAGCCATTTGTTGTTAGTAGGTCCATGGTGCCTGTCAAAGGAGAGAGCCCGAGATGTGAATGTAAATTAACTCTTTGTTCTCCTGTTTTGCTGCTTAGTTTCTCCATAGGAAAACCATGAAGACAGGGGGGAGGAGCTTCAAACTGCTTTTTCATAATAAAAATTCATTTTTCGGCTAATAAAACCAATTACAAAGTTTCTTAAAATCGCCTGTACTATTGATTTCTGCAAAAAAAAAATTAACGACAGTGACACTTTAACCCCTTCGTGCTGCAGCTAGTTTGGGCCTTAATGACCAGGCTAATTTTTCAAAATCTGACCTGTCTCACTTTATGCTCTTATAGCTCAGTGATGCTTTAACGTATGCTAGCGATTCTGAGATTGTTTTTTCGTCACACATGGCACTTTATGTTAGTGGCAAAATTTGGTCACTACTTTGTGTGTTTTTTGTGAAAAACATCAAAATATCATGAAAAATTTAAAAAATTTGCATTTTATGAACTTTGAAATTCTCTGCTTCTAAAAAAAGAAAGTCGTAGCACATAAATTAGTTACTAAGTCACATTACCAATATGTCTTCTTTATTCTGGCATAATTTGGTAAACATATTTTACTTTTTTAGGGTGTTATGGGGCTTAGAAATTTATCAGCAAATTATCACATTTTCGTGAAACTAATTTTTTTAGGGACCAGTTCTTTTTTAAATGGATTTAGAAGTCTGGTATCCTGAAAACCCCCATAAGTGACCCCATTTTGGAAACTACACACCTTAAAGAATTAATCTAGGGGTATAATGAGCATTTTAAACCTACAGGGGCTGGAGGAAAGTATTCACAATTAGGCAGTAAAAAAAATGGAAAATTAAAATTTTCCAATAATATATACGTTTAGATTAAAGTCTCTCATTTTCAAAAGGAATATGAGACAAAAATGCAGGTTCTCTTGAGTACAACGGTACCCCATATGTGGGCGTAAACCACTGTATGGGCACACAGCAGGGCTCAGAAGGAAGGGAGCGCCAATTACCTTTTCCATTGCAAATTTTGCTGAAGAAGTTTCTGAGCGCCAGGTGCGTTTGCAGTGCCCCTGTAGTGTCAGCAGAGAGAAAACCCCCCATAAGTCACCCCATTTTGGAAAGTGCACCCCTCAAAGAATTCATCTTGGTGTGTGGTGACCATTTTGACCCCACAGGTATTACAGGAAAGTATTCAAAAGAAGACAGTAAAAATGAAAAACTCGAATTCTTCCAATAATACGTTCGTTTAGTTTGAAATTTCTCAATTTCACGAGGAACAAGACGAAAAAAGTACCCCAAAATTTGGGGTACTTTTGAGCATTTTGACCCCACAGGTATTTGAGGAAAGTATTCAAAAGTAGACAGTAAAAATGAAAAACTCGAATTTTTCCAATAATATGTTCCTTTAGTTTGAAATTTCTCAATTTCACGAGGAACAGGAGAGAAATGTCACCCCAATATAAGTAAAGCAGGTTCTCCTGAGTAGAACGGTACCCCATATGTGGGCATAAACCACTGCATGGGCACACAGCCGGGCTCAGAAGGGAAGGAGCGCCAATTTACAGGAGCAAAACCGCAGCTAGTAATGGTAATCAGAATAGCGCAGTTACTAAAATAAGATAAAAAAAAATGAGATTACAGGTAATGTGGTGTGGTTACGGACAACCAGGGGTGGTTATGGGCAACCTGAGGTGGTTACAGGTAATCTGGGGTGGTTACGGGCAACCTGGGGTGTTTACGGCAACCTGGGGTGGTTACAGGCAACGTGGGGTGGTTACGGGTAACGTGGGGTGGTTACGGGTAATCTGGGGAGGGGTTAGGGGTAATTTGGGAGTAAACTGCAATTATTACTATAATAAAAAGTGTGTGTTTTATTTTTTTGTATGTTTGTCACTTTTTGTACTTTACATATTCATTTTCACTGTATTACTATGATTACTGTGATATTTTCTATCACAGTAATCATAGTTCAGTGACAGAGACCAAATTGGTCTCTGTCACTTTAAATTTTCAGAGTTGGCTGGTTGTGAAGCGCATGCGCACTTCATAACCAGCCAGGACGTCGAGGAGGACGGAGCTCCAGGAGCAGGTGAGTATATGGGGAAGGGGGGGGTGACTGGGGGACGGGGGTGAAAGGGGGGGTGGGGGGCGACTTGGGGGGTGGGGGGACATCACTTTTTATCCCCGGTCACCAATCATTCATGGTGACAGGGGATAAAAAGTGCCGGGAGCACATGGTACAAGCGATCAGCGGTATATAGTATATACCGCTGATCGCTTGTACCGGGACTCCACAGGGGGGGTCCCGATGACTGTCCCATGCTCTCCGCTACCTCCGGTGCCGGAGAGCATGGGGCTTTCATTCATTTTAACTTTTCCATCGCTGTGAACCGACATTAGTCGGTTCACAGCGATGGCGGCGGCCATCTTGGAAATGATGGCCGCCGGGGGAGGGGGGTTAGTGATCGCCCTACTAGGGGGGGCTGATCTGAGGTCTGGGGGACATTTATTTGATGAAAGGCTACAACGTTAATAGCGGCGATCGTCGGTAAGGGGGGGGGGGGGGGGGGGGGGGGCCGGGACGGACCCCACACACGGCCCCAACCCCTCAGCTACCTCCGGTAGCCGGGGGGATGGGGTGGGGGCCGTCCCGGCCCCGCAGCCTTATTCTCTGCCATCGCCGTAAAAAGCTGATTGCAGCAGAATAAGGACCATTAGTGACCGCCGTAAAAAACCGTATCGGCGTTCACTAAGGGGTTAAGTATGTTGTATGAATAAAATATAACTATATGACATAATGTGAACTAATAGAGTGAGTGTGCGAAACTGTGCCATAAGTGAACAAGGTGAATAAAGAATTACCATGATGATTATTGAATGAACAAGTGACTGCGGAACTAACATGTGTAATGTGAGGATGAAGTGTGCAAGAAAGAGTGAAATAAATAATGAATGACGAATAAATTGAAAAATATGGAATGTGCGGTGAAATATGAAAAGTGCGAATGTGTGATCTGAAGTGAAAATATGAATAAAAAACCAAGGCTGTATGACAAATATGAAAAAAAGTGTAACAAAAACATAAAATGTCAAGGAGGTTTTCCCTAAGGGTATAAACCCACACACCGTATATGCAGCAGATATGCAACAAATACGCAGCAGATTTGTTGGTACAGATTTGATGCTGTGTTCAGTTATTTAGATCTAATCTGCTGCGATTTTGCTGCGAGTTTGCTGCGAGTTTGCTGCGTATCGCAGCAGTAAATACGCTGCATATACGGTGTGTGGGTTTATACCCTAAAGGAATATTTATTTCCCTGAGGAAATCGCCCCAAAATCACTGCAAAATACAATAAAACCAAAAACGCTGTGACAAACGTGATGCATATATGTGAACTGGCTAAAATTAACCAGAAAAAATGTGAGTGTGTAAGAAAGTATGTGTGACAATATTAATCCCTTAAGGTCAAAGCCAATTTTCGTTTTTGCGCTTTTGCTTTTTCCATTTTATGTTTAAAAGTCCATAGCACTTGCATTTTTTCACCTAGAGACTTATATAAGCACTTATTTTTTGTGAAACCAATTGTACTTTGCAATGACAGGCATTATTTTTCCATAAAATATGCTGCGAAACCGGAAAAAAAATCATTTGCGCTGTCAAATTGAAAAAAAAAAAAAAACGAATTTGTTTTGATTTCGGGGAGATTTGCATTTTAGCCGTTCGCCCTATGGTAAAACGGACATATGTAACATGTATAACTTTTCTTTTATCTGATGGCTTTCAAAAAATTCAAACCATTGTTAACAAATATATGTTCCTTAAAATCGCTCTATTCCCAGGCTTATAGCGCTTTTATCCTTTGGTCTATGGGGCTGTGTGAGGTGTAATTTTTTGCGCCATGATGTGCTCCTTCTATCGGTACCTTGATTGCGCATATACGACTTTTTGATCACTTTTTATTACATTTTTTCTGGATTTGATGCAACCAAAAATGCGCTATTTTGCACTTTGGAATTTTTTTGCGCTGACGCAGTTTACCGTGCGAGATCAGGAATGTGATTAATTAATAGTTCGGGCGATTACGTGCGCAGCGATACCAATTATGTTTATTAATTTGTTTATTTAATAATTTATATTTATAAAATGGGAAAAGGGGGGTGATTTGGACTTTAATTAGGGGAGGGGATTTTTTATGAATAAAAACACTTTTTTACCTTTTTTTTTTTATAAACTAGAAGTCCCCCTGGGGGACTTGTATATAGACAGCACTGGTCTCTCATCGAAATCAATGCTTGGGGGGGTGGGGGGGGGGAATGAAGAGATCCGTCCCACTAGACACCAGGGATGCTGTGTACAAAGCACTTCAATGCAGCTGTCAGGTTTGACAGCTGCATTGAAGTGCTTAATTAGCCGGCGCAGTAACAGGACCCGCGCCGGCTAATAGAGGCACTGCCTGGCTGCAGATTGCAGCCGGGATCGGTGCAGTTCACAGCAGGGTCCCGCCTGAACACCCCCCGCGGCACCATGACGTACCAGGTACGTCATGGGTCTTTTAGGGGTTAAACATGTGTGAAAAGGAACAAAATATGATGGGAAAAAAAAAAATTATTGAAGATAAATAAGTGAATAAAAAATTAAAAACAGACAAAGCTCATTCACAATGTTATAGTGTAGCTCACAACCATCTATTCTAAGCAGAACACACAACAGAATTGTATACTCAGATTTTAAAATTACAACACGACAATAACTTGGGAACATTTACCTCAGCTTTCCATGTTCTGTTAAATCTCCATCAGCATGCAAAATGGCTGTCAGAAGTCGTAATGTAGAAGTTCCAGATTTACTATGGTTATTTTTCATCCCCAATAACCAACGCACCATCATCTTAATTGCCTGAATCTACATGAAAAAGAAGGGTGGGGGTGGAAACATAACCTCATATAAAAAGATATAAAAAAACATGCTGATATGCTCCCCGCACTCTCTGGTACAGTTCAGACTCGCTAATTGAGTTCACCTGGCAGACCCAGTAACCCTATGCTTACTAGTGATTCTCAGTGGAAAGTATTATAGAGCTCCACTGTACACATACAACAAAAAATATAATCGATGGTTTTCAAGACTGTGTTTAAAGGGGAACTCCAGGCAACCTTGTTCCCCCTCTGGCACTTTTCACATGGTTTTATAGTAGCCCTGCTCCTCTGTTTTTCATTTGCTCCATCTCTTGCTGTTCCTCTTCCCCTTCACTGCTATTAGATTACATTTCCAAGTAGTCTTTGCAATAAACCCTCAATAAGCCCTTCTGCCCCGCTCCATCCTCTCCCACCGCCTTTACGCCCAAATAAATTAATGTGAGACAGTGAGTGGTCATATGGTCTTCGTCTCCTGAGCCGGTGGGGGGAGTGACCGGCAGAGGGAGCAGGAGAAAGAGTGAATTACAGGGAGGCCAGTTTTCTTTACTTCCCGGATGTCAATCAATTACAAGAGTGGCAGAACTGCGCAGACACGGTAATACATTATAAAGAGACATCTATATAAATTTCAGTGTTTTTTGGTTTTTAACAAAAGATAATTTTTCCCTATGCAAAAGTTCCCCTTTAAGGGTACATTTACACATACATTGTTTTCACAGAAAACACTGTACATCGAATGTACCTAAAAATCATCTTTTATTGCATAGCAGGCATCAAATGAAGTGAAACCAATAGCAGTTTCACACACTAACGCACTTCAGAGCCATAAAATCTTGTTGGATGTATACAACCTAAATATATCCTACACCACCACCCAATCCACAGTAGGTTAGGCTACGACCACATATGATCACATGCTTTTTCCTCTAACCTTCAATATGCACTGGAGCTAGGGCTGGGCGGTATACCGCAAAAATACCGATACCGTCACTGGCGTCGGTTAACCGACCTCAACTCTGCCAGGACGGTATCTGCGGTATTTTTCCTCCCCTCACCCAGCGGCCGCTTGCTCTGCTCCCCTCAGGCTTCCTCGCGTCCCTCTTCCTCCGCTGCCTGGCCTGGGTAAAACTATTCTGCTGTCTGGGGGGCGTGCGCCATGTGTGACGCTCGGCTCAGGACACTGTTAACAGTGCTGCTGGGGGTAAGGAAGAAGGCTGGAGATGTGACAGGCTGTTTCCAGGTAGCAGCTCCCCCTCCAGTGTGTGCTCATCGCTGCTGCCGGACGGCTCTGGAAGCTGCACTCACAGCGAGCTGTGGCCCCCCTCTCCCACACATACAGTGGCTGCAGGGGGTCAGGTATAGGTCAGCACATCCTCCCTCCACCGGGCACCGCACTCTGTCCCGCGCAAGAATCCTCGGGGGCCTGTTATCATTTGTCAGTGTTGGAAGCAGCCGTGTGCGACGCTCTGCCCGGGACACTGACAGCAGATATATGTGACAGGGAGGATTCCTGTGCGGGAGAGAGCGGTGCCCGGGGGAGCAAGGAGGTGCCGACCCCATACCTGACCCCAATTGTATGTGCTGGGGGGGGGGGGGGGGGGGGGGGGTCAGGGCAGAACAGCAGGTCTATCTCCTGTCTATCTCTGTCCTGTCTATCTCCTATCTGTCCATCTCCTATCTATCTATCTATCATATGTCTCCTCTCTCTATTATCTATCTATCTTAGAAATTCAGAATGAATGCAGCACTCATGTAGCGATGAATGTGGTGCCAGGCGGTATAAACCAGCGACCACCCGGTATAGGTAATATAAATCAGAAGAATACCGCAGCACTCATGGGATAGAATTCAACACAACGTGTTTGGGGAAATAAACACGTTGTGTTGAATTCTATCCCATGAGTGCTGCGGTATTCTTCTGATTTATCTATCTATCTTAGATAGAGAGGTTGATCGATAGACAGCTATAGCACACAATATAGGCAGCACTGTGGGGGCCAGCAGACAAATCCTAGACCTTGGATCAGCTAGTAAAAAATACTCTGCAGCACTCTGATTGTAGTAAAAATGTGAAAATGTGGATTTATTCCATAAAATTATGTGCAGCAAACTTCATAAGTAAACCACAGGGTTTTGGCGTCTCCTATGTCTCCTAAGTGCCACTTGAAAATGGCATAGGAGACGTCGAAACGTCGTGTTTCAAATGGGTGTGGTTTTCAAAAGGGGGCGTGTCATAATTATTGCTCAATTTATCGTTACCGCGGCAATATGTACGATAAACCGCGATATTAATTTAGGCCATTATCGCCCAGCCCTAACTGGAGCAATATCAAATGCTTGCAAAAACTTACATTTCATTTTACATGGCTTAGCCATCATCTGCCATAAAACTACATAACTTACCTTAACCAATGTCTCTTGTGACACTTCCTCATCAGGAACCCAGAGTTTAGTGGTCTTTCTGCCTGGGCACTGATGGGTGAAAAAGATACATGTAAAGTACATATAAACAGAGGTAGGTACATAAGAATCAAGAATCAACATAAATATCTATAAGAGTATGTAAAGAAAAACTTACTCGGTCAGTCATTAACAAGTCCTTTACCACAAAGTTCGCTACCATTGACTTCAGTGGGCCTGCAAACTGATCAGGTGCGAGTTGAGCTATGTGACCAATGGTTATTAGGGATATGATAAGTGACTCCGGATTGCTGGGATCAAGGCTTTTATGTAATGGCTAAAAAGGGAAAAAGAAAATAACATTGTTCTGTTCACAAGAGGGCACTGTCCGTAGCTAAAAACAGCTTGAAGAGAAACTAAAAATAAAAGTCTAAAATACCAACAGCAAATGACAATACAGGAGAATCAGAACACTGATATATGCATAGACTGTACTTTATTAATCTAAATCTCGGTTCATTCCATATTTATGGGCTCAGCAAGCGGTCCTACTCGGTGACTAACAGTCAACATGGTATGCACATTAATATGAGGAAGGGAAGGTCATTAGACATGTGAAGCAAAGAATAAAATATACTTTTTTGGCAGAGCTCACATCTGCATTGGAGCTCCATTCGGAAGTGCTCAGTCACAGAATCCATTTATTCAGCACCCGAGCAGACCAAAAAAAACTAAACCAAAACAAAATGCAGTATTTTTGTGCACTCAAATCCTGCTAAATAAGCAGACACCAGATGGACCCCATTAACGACAATGGGATGTGTTGTGTAACAGGCTGATGAGGCCCTGAATGGAGGCTCTAATGCAGATGTGAATGCACAGATGACAGATTCCTCATAACTTTAGGTAATGCCTGTAATCTATACCTCAAATATTTGGGCAAACTGTGTTTCTTTGCTGGAAAATATTGCATGGATACAGTGGATAGAGTACTTGGCTTGGCGAAGAGGCCCCTTTTTAGCCTTCTGCTGTAAAACTGGAAGCAAAGCTCTAAAAAAAAATAAAATGAATAATAATAATGAATTTTAAAGTATTAACTAGGGATGGTCCGAACCCACCGAGGTTCGGGTTCGGATGAACCCGAATGCTCGGCAGCAGATTCCCGCTGTCTGCCCGCTCCGTGGAGCGGGCGGATACAGCGGGAGGACCGCCTGGAAAACTGGGATACAGCCTATGGCTATATCCCAGTTTTCCAGGCGGTCCTCCCACTGGATGCGCCCGCTGCACGGAGCGGGCAGACAGCGGGAATCATTACCGAGGGTTCGGGTTCGTACGAACCCGAACCGAACTCGGTTCGTACCATCCCTAGTATTAACCACAGAACAGTTGTCAAACAATACATATAATTTAGTATAATACACGCACAGGCAGCAGACAGAGCTTCCTTGTACTAAAATTATCAAACCAAACCAAGACTTACGATCTAATGTGTGGAAAGTCATCTTCAATTTTGTTGCCAGTGTTTTTGAATATCTGCAGTGCCGCCTCAGCTACCTTCTCATCATCCATCTTAAGACAAGCTAGGAGGGATTCAAAGGTTTCAGCTGAATGAAATGAGATGGGATGTGTAAAAGACAGCACCTAGGAAAATAGAACAGACAGTGTTATTACAGCATGGTGGATTAGGCTTCTTTATGATGCTATTGCTGTTCTCCCATAAGACGACTGCAGGAAATACAAGTTTATCATATATGGCCTTGTTTTTAGTCAGAGAATTTTGCAGTTATTACCAGTAACGGCCACATTGTAATAACTGGGGTTTCATTAAAAACGATATTCATGTCATGGTCCCTACATTCACTTACAAACATAGTAGCCATGCAGCAGGTTAGACAGTTATGCAAAACTACCGCAAAAAATGTAATCAGGTGGGAGACAGCAGAGTATTACGGCCATAGTAATGATGTAAATTTACTAGATCTTCCAAAAGAAATTGAACATGAAAAAGAAAGAAGCTGCAAATAAAGACCAGTAAGTAAAAGAAAGTGTAAAAAAAAATATAAAAGATTGTTCAAACTAGTGCTTTACCTTAAGTAATTCTAGGCCAGCCCTAATGGCTTGATCTGTTGGTACGCCTTCCTCTTCATCATCCACTGTGCCATCTATTGATTTGTTCACCAGCTTAATGAGGGAACTTTAAAGAAAACATGCAAGCAAATGAGTCTATACTACTGACCATGAAGAAACATACTGTATATCAAATGGTACTGCATTTCTCACCCCAACACAGGGCCAAAATACGCTCTCTCTAGGACTGCTCCATAGAGACACAAATATGACTAGCACAGACAGACAATATATGAACAAGCTCGATAACGGAGGGGTTATCCTTTTAGATCCTACACAGTTTTTGCCTTCCTAAATTTAGACGTTACTCTTTATTACAGTAGCGCAAAGATTTGAAACGTTTGAAAGCTCCCGGCATCATAATGAATGCTGATGCTGGGAACTCTATGGTCCAGACCACAGAATACTGTCCGCGCACGGACATTATTGTGTGGACGTGGCCCTTAAAACAGGATGAGAAGCATGTAAAGGGGTTATTCAGGCTTAGATAAAAATGGCGACCTTATTCCAGAAACAATACAACCTTTGTCCTCAGTTTAGTTGTGGTTTTTCAGCTCAATTCCATTGAAGTGAATGGAGCTGAATGAGAATACCACAAACAAACACACTTGAGGACAGGGGTGGTGTTATTTTTGCAAAAAAGTGTCCGTATTTTTTCCCTAATCCTGAATAACAACCTTTAACTGTGATCTTCTCCAAATTCACTCGAATGATCAGAGAGCATCTGAAGAATCTAGGTCCAACTATTATTCCCAAGACAAGTGACAGTAACACAATCAATAACATTTATATGTATGAAAACAGTATACAAAGCTTTCAATTCAATGTCAATACAAATTTAACTATTCTTAAATATTAAAGTTTAAATGGAAATTATTAAAGTATTAACATTTGACATATGAGACAGCTTTACTAGATCAAGTTCCCTTGTTTATATCTGTATGCAGCTTCACACAGCAATAAACATCAATGTCACAACATCCCATTAGTAATGGAAACCAAACCTATCAATTTTATTGCCGGCAAATATGTAAAAATAAATAAAATAGGTAAAGGGATACCACATAATCAATCAAGAACACATTGAAGCAGACATACAATCTGTGAGTAAACTGTTAAGCAGCAGCTTTGGGACCTAACTAACTTCTCAACTAACTTAAATACATTTATTGAGCAAACTTACCCCCTTCTGATATGCTGCTCTTTCCCTCCCATTGTTGACAGCTCATTGTGTAGGTTACAGACCACCAGATGGTGTATATACACTGTATTATATACATAACTATGCGTACTATAGCTATATGAACACCAGCAAGACCACTGCAGACTAGTGGCGGATGGTAACATAGACAAGATGATGTCAACAATGTGAAAAAGAGTGTTTATAAGGAGACGTTTGCTAAATAAATGAAATACGCCATGATGGGAAAACCCCTTTTAAGGGGTTTTCCTGCAAAAGTTTTTTCTTTCACTGACACAATGCTCTGTGCTACCACCTCTGGTCAAGGCAGGAACTGTCCAGAGCAGGAGAGGCTTTCTATGGGGATTAGCTACTATGCTGGACAGTTCCTATTTGCTGCTATCTCTGGACAGAGGTGGCAGCAGAGAGCACTGTATCAGACTGAAAATAAAACATTTCCTGCATGACATTTAGTAGCTTATAAACTAGGGAAGACTTGAGATTTTTTTCAATAGAAGAAAATTACAAATCTATATAAACTTTCTGACACCAGTTGAATTGAAAGAAAAATGATTTTCACTGGACAATGCCTTTAACTCCAACAAAGCATTAGTAATAGATTATTTTCTCTTTTCAACTGACAAGGTGGTAATAAATGAATCAGATATCCCCCTTTGTGTCAAAATCACATTTCAGTGTCAAAATTACATTTCATCACTGGAGCAGATCCTGTGCACAAATCCTTTCTTATTACAGATGTCAGGAAACGCAGCCCCTCACCTTATTGACTCAGTGTCTATGTGCACAGGTGCGATCCGTTCAAGCAGAAACTTCATCATTTCCAGAAAAGGGTTTGTTGGCTGCTTAGGATTACCCAGCTTCTTTGTAATATCACGCTAGTATATTCCAGAGGATTCAGGAAAGAGCAATGGATTAGCTTAATCTTTATATCCTTAATATTTTACCAACTGCTTCAATTATTACTTCAAAGACATGCGGCTCTGTATTCAATTGGTTTACATCAATTAGGCAAACAAACCAATTCTGCAATTAATAATTAATGAATGAATAATAATAAATTTTACTGGCACACAGCTCCAAATAAAATCAACTTGGCAGAACTGAATCCATTTAGCCTGTTTACTAGACATCGCCACACTGAATTTTCATGCTTGTGTGCCCCCACCCACTGTTTCTTAGAAGTAGCAGTACTATACTAAAGCCCTAGGTATTTCATGGAATGATGGTCTTCATTACCCATCACAGGGTGGGGAGGGGGTCACCAACATAAGCATCAAGAAGGAAACCCAGCATATCGAAAAGGCAGCTTAAAGGGGTTATCCAGCGCTACAAAAACATGGCCACTTTCCCCCTACTGTTGTCTCCAGATTGGGTGAGGTTTTAAAACTCAGTTCCATTGAAGTAAATGGAGCTTAATTGCAAACCGCACCTGAACTGGAGACAACAGTAGGGGGAAAGGTGGCCATGTTTTTGTAGCGCAGGATAAACCCTTTAATCTTAACGCATCAGGTTATAGCACAAAAGCAGGGCAGACTGATCGTGGGGAAAGTTCAAGGATTACTATTCATCGTGTAAGCGGTCCTACTCAGTGATTTTGTGCAAAAGTATCAATATAAAAATAGCCAATCACTTGACTATTTAGCCCAAAGATTTAAATGAATAAAAGTTATCCTGGAACTTCTCCTACAAAACTAAGTATCAACCTACTAAGCTCTACCATTAAGATTTTTTTTTTAAAACCCATAACCTGGCAGCATACAATGCATTTTACGAGTAGCGCCGCAAGCAAACTGCTCTACTACAAATATAGTTTGTGTTAAAGTTGTGACACTGTGTCTGAACATAAGTAGTGCAAGCAATTGAGGTAAGCAAATTCTATGGCAACATTTGCCAATCATAAATCACACAATTTATTTAGTCTTTTAAGTCATTCTGTTTTTAAAATGTTCAAACTCATTCCAGACAATGCTGGGGAATCAACACTTTTTTGTGTACAAATAAATGGACATGTCTCATGTAGTAAACGAGTCTTATAGATTTATCTAAATTTAGTCAGCATCACTATCTCCCAGTGCACATAAAAAAAAAAAAAAGAAAAAAAACAACCTCTGGCGTACATAGAACATACTACTTCATTTTTTTTCTTTCAATAAAGCAAGCTTGCACAAATATTCACCTGGGCAGATTGCATTCCTGCTGCACAGTTTTCATTTTCCGCCACTGCTCAAGTCCTGCTGGTGACCGTTCCTCTGACTACCACTGGTGTCAAACTGAGGCCCTCAAGCTGTTGTAAAACTACAATTCCCATCATGCCCGTATAGCCAAAGCCAAAGCTTTGGCTGTCCAGGAATGATGGGAATTGTAGTTTTGCAACAGTTGGAGGGCCTGAGTTTGACACCCCTGGACAATACCAAATTTACAGAACCTTTGAAAATCCAGAAGTCAATGTCTTCTATGCATTGCTATTAAACACACTCTCAGCAATGCAAATAGTGACTTCTGGCTTCTGTACTGGGGACAACCAGGAGAGGGGTCACATGGGCACCAGCGGGACCTGAATGGTGTCTAAACACGGAAATAACACAGTAATAAGAAAAATGGTAAACAGTTTATAAAGCTGGCAGCTGGTAAGTAACTAGGGGTTCTCTTACCACACAAACTTCTGCCTGCTTGCATGAACAGGTTGGACTGACAAGCTTCTCCAGTTGGCCTCGAATTTTTTCATCTTCTTCTAAAACTTGGGTAAATTTCTTTAAAAAGTCTTGACCTTTACCAGGGTCTGGTAAGT